>NW_024725664.1:0-17992 GCF_018991925.1 Homarus americanus | reverse complement strand
TAGAAGTTACGTATTGCTTGTGTGTGTGTGTGTGTGTGTGTCTGTATGAATTAACAAAACAATTTGTTGATAAACCTGGCATGTACACACTGACATGTACACACCAGCCTGTATACACTGACATGTACACACTGACCTATACACACCGGCCTGTAAACACCAGCCTGCACACATCGGCCTGCACACACACACCGGCCGCTTCAATTAGTGCTAAATGACGGTGTACAGAACATGGACAAACATCAACACCAAAAAGTTAAACATTTTACTGCAGAAACTTAATGACTGACCACTACAGAGGTCACCTGCCACCACCTGACCCACCTAACCTAATGACTGACCAATTACAGAGGTCACTCCCCACCACCTGACTTGACTCTGACCTAGTGACTGACCAATTACAGAGGTCACCTGGCCACAACCTGACTTGACCTGACCTAACCTAATGACTCAATACAGAGGTCACTCCACCACCTGGACCTGACCTGACCTAACCTAATGACTGACTCAATTACAGAGGTCACCTGGCCACCACCTGACCTGACCTAACCTAATGACGGACCAATTCAGAGGTCACCTGGCCACAACCTGACCTGACCTAACCTAATGACTGGCCAATTACAGAGGTCACCTGGCCACCACCTGACCTTGACCTTGACCTAACCTAATGACTGGACCATAGAGGTCACCTGGCCACAACCTTACCTGACCTGACCTAACCTAATGACTGGACTACTACAGAGGTCACCTGGCCACAACCTTACCTGACCTGACCTAACCTAATGACCGACTAATTACAGAGGCCACCTGACCTAGACCTAACCTAATGACTGATCAATTACAGAGGTCTCTGGCCACCACCTGACCTGAACTGACCTAACCTAATGACCGACTACCATAGAGGTCACCTGGCCACCCACCTGAACTGATCTAACCTAATGACCGACCATTACAGAGGTCACCTGGCCACCACCTGACCTGATCTGGACCTAACCTAATAACTGACAATTACAGAGGTCACTTGCACACAACCTGACCTGACCTGACCTAACCTAATGACTGACCAATTACAGAGGTCACCTGGCCACCACCTTACCTGACCTGACCTAATCCCAACGACTGACCAATTACAGAGGTCTCCACACCACCTGACCTGAACTGACCTAACCTAATGACTTGACCAATTACAGAGGTCTGCCCACCACCTGACCTGACCTAACCTAATGACTGGACCAATCACAGAGGTCACCTGGCCACCAACTGACCTGATCTGACCTAACCAATGACTGGACTAATTACAGAGTGTCACTGGCCACAACCTGACCTGACCTGACCTAACTCTAATGACCGGACTAATTACAGAGGTCACTCACAACACCTGACCTGACCTAACCTAATGACCGGACTAATTACAGAGGTCACCTGGCCACAACCTGACCTGACCTAACCTAGTGACCGGGCCAATTACAGAGGTCACCTGGCCACAACCTACCTGACCTGACCTAACCTAATGACCGACTAATTACAGAGGTCACCTGGCCACCACCTGACCTGACCTGATCTAACCTAATGACTGGACCAATCAGAGGTCACCTGGCCAACCGACCTGACCTTATCTAACCTAATGACTGACCACTACAGAGGTCACCTGCCACCACCTGACCTGACCTGATCTAACCTAATGACTGACCAATTACAGAGGTCACCTGGCCAGCACCTGACCTGACCCAACCTAATCTATCTGACTTAACCAGACTTGTTCTGACGTAGCCTAACCCAACTTCTATCTTCTGACCCACCCACCCACCACTACACACACACACACACACACACACACACACACACACACACACACACACACACACACACACCAGAGTTATATATATGATGATGACAGACAGTGTATAAGCACAGGTGTATAAATATTAAAACAATACCTATCTGTGTAATGGTTGTAATACACATTTGTCTACAGGTGAGACACAAACTACCTGTGTACCAGCTGGCTCTGATGTGGGCTGTATGTATATGTGTATTGATGATATGTGTGTGTGTGTGTGTGTGTGTGTGTGTGTGTGAGTGAGTGTGTGGTGTGTGTGTGTGTGTTATGCAGTGATACATTGGTCTGTTTATGCATGCTCTACACACTTACTACATTACACTACATTACACTACACTACAGATACAACTATACTACACAATTTTACACTACACTACACTGAAATATTTCTGAGTTAAGAGAAAAATGCCACGCTCCACTGAGCTCTTCCTTTTTAATATTAGTGAAACGTAGGGGTTTGACGTAGAGTTGTTCTCCACCACACACACACACACACACACACACACACACACACACACACACACACACACACACACACACACCTACCTGTAGTGGTGTCACGAAGGGTGGCAGCTGGTCCCTGTCACCATCTCCGTCAGGTTCACCTGTAGTGTGAAACAAACAACACCTGAGTCACCTTTAATTACTCACCTGAGGCACCTGACCCACTAACTACGGTACCATCACTATAAACAGTACCCTAACCACTACCGCTAACTACCCTAACCACTACCCTTAACTACCCTTAACCACTAAACCAGTTCTCCTTGTAAGTCTTGTTATGAGCTGACCATGACGTGTCCCTCACCACCACAACCACCACTACCACCACCACCACCACCACCACTCCTACCACCATCACCATTGCCGGTACAAACCATCTGCCACCAGCTAGCCCCTCATCACCATCTGAATTATCATCGTCTCTGATAGGCCGCCGTCGACAACCCCACCAGGCACGCCCGTCCTTCCGCCGCCCGTGCTCCTCCTTCAGCGCCTCCCCATCAGTGCCCAGTTGTATCCCTGAGGAGGTAATATATACGTCAACAAGTAAGAGGTTTATCGTTCACATCCCTAGAAACTATGAGTAAGTTTTTGATCTGAAATTCATCTCATGCATAATAGTGTGTGGGTGGGTGGTTATAAGCGTACACACATATATACATACATGTTTACAAAGAGAATTTATACACACACACACACACACACACACACACACACACACACACACACAAACAAACACTATACTTGATAATCAACTAGTACTACTACTAATAATAAAAAAATAACAATAATAAAAGTAAAAGCAAACATCAAAAACAACAAATAATAATAATAATAACAATAATAACAAAACATCAATAATAATAATAATAATAATAACAAAACATCAATAATAATAATAATAATAATAATAATAATAAATAATAATAATAATAATAACAAAAATCAAGTACAGTACAAGACGAGGCTACAAAGCCGAACAGGAACAAGGAATAAGGAGAAGCTCAACAAGGGTTAACAGCATAAAATTAGAATTAGTCAAGAGTTAAGACCGAGGTGAGCTGGTCCTTGAGGCTAATACTTGAGGTTTAGTGCTGGTAATGTTGTCTTGATGAAAGTTTATATCTCAACATGGCTTCTCTTTTATCTGTATCTCATTTTCTTGTACCACCTCTCTCTCTCACTCTCTTATCTATCTCACTCTTTCTCTGTATCTCTACTTGTACCAATCTCTTTATCTGTATCTCACTTTCTTGTACCACCTCCTCTTTTACCGTCTCTCACTCTTGCATTTACTTATCTCATTTATTTACCACCCTCTCTCTCTCTCTTTACCGTCTCACTTTCTTGCACACCTCTCTCTCTCTCTCTCTTTACCTCTCACCACCAGCAGGTACGGTACCACGGATGACGGTCTGAGCGTTGTCGTAGAGGGTGAAGGCGTGAGCACGACGGACGGACTGGCTCCTTCCGTGTTGGTCATCTGCACCACCAAGTGAACTCCTGTCCTGCCTCTAGACCTCTCACGCTGAAGAAGAGGTCACGGTGAGGTCAGGAGGGTGTCAGGGGGGTTAGAAGTGGTCAGGTGAGGTCAGGAGGGTGTCAGGGGGTTAGGGGTCAGGGGTGTCAAGAGGGTGTCAGGGGGTTGATGGGTCAGGGGTGTCAGGAGGGTGTCAGGGGTTAGATGGGGTCAGTGTCAGAGGGAAGCCAGGGGGTTAGATGGGGTCAGGGGTGTCAAGAGGGTGTCAGGGGGGTTAGATGGGGGTCAGGGGTGTCAAGAGGGTGTCAGTTAGATGGGGTCAGGTGAGGTCAGGAGGGTGTCAGGGGGTTAGATGGGGCTCAGGGGTGAGGTCAGGAGGGTGTCAGAGGGGGTTTAGATGGGGTCAGGGGCAGAGGGTGTCAGGGGGGTTACGATGGGGTCAGGGGTGTCAAGAAGGTGTCAGGGGTTAGATGGGGTCAGGGTGAGGTCAAGAGGGTGTCAGAGGGGGTTTAGATGGGGTCAGGGGGTCAAGAGGGTGTCAGGGGGGTAGATGGGGTCAGAGGGTGTCAGGAGGGTGTCAGGGGTTAGAAGTGGTCATGCAGGAGGTCAGAGGGTGTCAGGGGTTAGATGGGTCAGTGTCAAGAGGGTCGTCAGGGGGTTAGATGGGGTCAGGTGTCAGGAAGGTGTCAGGGGGGTTAGATGGGGTCAGGGGGCCAAAAGCGTGTCAGCAGGATGTCAGGAGGTCGGGTTGCTAGTCTGAAGGGGCGAATGAAGGAGGTTGATTTACATTATTATTATTGGTTCATTATGAGAAGACAGACAGGTTGACAGACAGACAGGTAGACAGACAGACAGAACAGACAGACAGACAAAAATACAGCCACAAAGACAGACAGACAGCCGCCCAGCCAGCCAACCATACAGACAGCCAATCAGCAAGCCAACCATACAGACAGCCAACTCAGCAACCATATACAGACAGACAGATAGACAGACAGGACAGACAGCTGCCCAGCCAGCCAACCACAGACAGCCAAATCCACAGCCAACCAGCAAGGCCATACAGACAGACAGACGGACAGCCAATCAGCAAGCCAACCATACAGACAGACAGATAGACAGACAGACAGACAGCCGCCCAGCCAGCCAACCATACAGATAGCCAGACAGACAGATAGACAGACAGACAGAGACAGACAGCCAGATAGACAGATAGACAGACAGACGGACAGCCAATCACAAGCCAACCATACAGACAGACATAGACAGACAAGACAGACAGCTGCCCACCAGCCAACCATACAGACAGCCAGACAGACAGATAGACAGACAGACAGACAGACAGACAGCCAGATAGACACGCCCAGCCAGCCAACCATACAAGACAGCCAACCAGCAAGCCAACCATACAGACAGCCAGATAGACAGGCCAGCCAGAAGCACAGACAGACAGCCAGATAGACAGACAGCCAGATAGACAGATAGCCAGACAGACAGACAGCCAGATTTAAGCCTTTAACCCCACTTTAAGATTAAACCACAAACACAGTCTAACTTAAGAGAAAATTTAACCATTAGTTAATAAATTATAATGAATGACAACGTAATGATATCAGTGTATGTGTCATGGTAAACACACAAACAAACACACAAACAAAACACACAAACAAACACACAAACAAACAAACAAAAAAAACAAACACACAAACAAACAACACATACAAAAAAAACAAACATACAAACAAACACATAAAACAAACAAACAAAAAAAAACAAACACAAACAAACACTTACACAAACACACAAACAAACACATAAACAAACACACAAACACACAAACAAACACAAACACACAAACAAACACAAACACATACAAACAAACAAACACACAAACAAACACTTACACAAACACACAAACAAACAAACAAACAAACACTTACACAAACACACAAACAAACACATAAACAAACACACAAACACACAAACAAACACAAACACACAAACAAACAAACAACACTTCACAAAATATTAAGGAGATGACCAAGAAAGGTTGCCTGTTCTTTGGTCCTCCTGTTGCTCCTCCTGTTGCTGCTGCTCCTGCTGCTGCTGCTCCTCCTGCTCCTCCACCTGCTGCTCCTCCTCCTCCTGTCTGCTGAGGGCCTCTGCCACTGCTGCCTGGGTCCTGCTTCAGGAGACACAAATAGCTGAGATAAACCTAACCCAACCCTAAACCCAACCTAACCTAAACCTAACCTAACCTAACCTAAACCTAACCTAACCTAAACCTAACCTAAACCTAACCTAACCTAAAACCCAAACCTAAACCCAACCCAACCTAAACCCAACCCAACCCAACCCAAACCCAACTCAACCTAACCCAACCTGACCTAACCCAACCCCAACCCAAACCTAACCTAAACCTAACCCAACCTAAACCCAACCTAACCTAAACCTAACCTGACCTAACCTAACCTAAACCTAACCTAACCTAAACCTAACCTAACCTAACCTAACCTGACCTAACCCAACCTAACCTAAACCCAACATAAACCCAACCTAACCTAAACCCAACCTAACCTAACCTGACCTAACCTAACCTAACCTAACCTAAACCTAACCTAACCTAACCTAACCTAACCTAACCTAACCTAACCTAACTACCTTGATCCACCACCACCACCTCCACCACAACCATCACCCCCACTCACTACCACCACACCACCACCCCATCCCCAACACACAACCACCACAATCACCAATCTCTCATCCCCCACCACCACAATCACCACCCTCATCCCCACCACTACCACCACAATTCACAATTCCATCCCCAACCACAACCACCACAATCACCAACCCTCATCCCCACCACAACCACCACACCACCACCCCCTCATCCCCACCACAACCACCACAATCACCACCCCATCCCCACCACAACCACCACAATCACCACCCTCATCCCCTACCACCACAATCACCACACCTCATCCCCACCACAACCACCACAATCACCAACCTCATCCCCACCACAACCACCACAATCACCACCCCATCCCCACACCACAACCACCACAATCACCAACCCTCATCCCCACCACAACCACCACAATCACCAACCCTCATCCCCACACCACAACCACCACAATCACCACCTCATCCCCACCACCACAATCACCACCCTCATCCCCACCACAACCACCACAATCACCACCCTCATCCCCACCACAACCACCACAATCACCACCCTCATCCCCACCACAACCACCACAATCACCACCCTCATCCCCACCACAACCACCACAATCACCAACCTCATCCCCACCACAACCACCAATCACCAACCTCATCCCTCACCACACAACCACCACAATCACCACCCTCATCCCCACCACAACCACCACAATCACCACCACCACAACCACCACAATCACCACCTCATCCCCACCACAACCACCAATCACCACCTCATCCCCCACCACCACCACCACCACCACCACCAACTCCATCATCAAGCTGTCTCACCTGGGCAGATTAATGACAAGTAAACATCACTTTACTACTATGTCCGGCCAGTCATTTGTTCCAATCTTGATGAGGTGTCGGGAGAATGATGGAAAGGCGGAAGGCAAGAGAGGAAAATGGTTTGTCTGGGTCCACTTGAACTGAACAGAACCCATTAAACACCCCAACAGAACCCATTAAACACCCCAAACAGAACCCATTAAACACCCCAAACAGAACCCATTAAACACCCCAACAGAACCTATTCCCAACAGAACCCATTAAACACCCCAACAGAACCCATTAAACACCCCAAACAGAAACCATTAAACACCCCAACAGAACCCATTAAACACCCCAACAGAACCCATTAAACACCCCAACAGAACCCATTAAACACCCCAACAGAACCCATTAAACACCCAAACAGAACCTATTAAACACCCCAAACAGAACCCATTACACAACCCAACAGAACCCATTAAACACCCCAAACAGAACCCATTAAACACCCCAAACAGAACCCATTACACACCCCAACAGAACCTATTACACACCCAACAGAACCCATTAATCACCCCAACAGAACCCATTACACACCCAAACAGAACCCATTACACACCCCAAACAGAACCCATTAAACACCCCCAACAGAACCTATTACACAACTCCAACAGAGCCCATTAATCACCCCACAAGACCCATTAGAACCCACCTGCATACACTAACAAGGTGTAGTTGGCCTGGTCACTCCTGAAGGCTCCGGACGACATCTGACGGTGAACCCACGGTATGGTTGTCCACCTCTCCAGCCACACGGGGCCTGGTCTACCTGAAGGAGGAAGCACGGTGCTCTAGGGAGGTTTTAGATTTAACCCGGTGTAGACAATGGTTTAGACAGACTTTACCTCGGGTGTAGACAATGGTTTAGACAGACTTACCTCGGGTGTAGACAATGGTTTAGATTGACTTCACCCGGGTGTAGACAATGGTTTAGACAGACTTACCCCTGTGTAGACTGTAAACTTGCAAGGCTCAATCTGTGTACCGGATGGCGTTCTTGGCTCAACACAACACCTGTACACGCCTTCCTTTGTAGGTGGTCAGGTGTATCTCCCTGTCAGCCCTTCTGTCCGCCCCACACCTCCAGCCTCTCCTGACGCCCTCTGGTGGGACGGATGGAAGGATGAGGGACGAAAATGTGAAGAAATATAGTAGAGAGAGAGAGAGAGAGAGGAGAGACATGGTTAAAGAGAGAGACAGCGAGAGGAGATAGACAGCGTTGAAGAGAGAGAGAGGAGAGAGAGAGAGAGAGAGAGAGAGAGAGAGAGAGAGAGAAAATAGAAACGCTAATTTTTGTCACCAGGTGGAGTAAATAATAAAGGACATATGGCCTGGACCAATACTGACACACAGGTATTGCCTTTCGCTTGCACAGGTGTGACACGTAAACAACTTGATTCTTCACTTTTCACGTTCTTTCTTTCTTTCGTTTGTCTTTTTTCTCTCTTTTCTCTCTCTCTCTCTCTCAACCCCTAACGAAGTATACAGAGAGAACTGTCCGTTATCGAGGTCCGTTAGATAAACCTCCTCTTCCAACTAACGGATTATATGAAAACAGAAGTTCGTTATATCGAGGTATTACTGTAATTAAATCTTGCTGTTCCAAATAAGCGGGTCCTGTCACTGGCAGGGGGCAACAACGTGCTAACCAACACTAACGCACACACACACACACACACACACACACACACACACACACACACACACACACACACACACTTCATTCACGACTGATTTCATTTCTATCAGTGACCAACTTTAATTCATATATTTTGTTTCAACATATTCTGGACAGCTGGTGATGACCAACATTATACGTACATACATACATACATACATACATACATACATACATACATATACACTATCTATATATCTATCTATCCAGGAGGAATATCGAGAATTTGTTACCAGATCAATAAATATCGGAAGACAAAGAAGATTGGCCAAAATGGGAAAATCGGTCTAAAGTGTGAAAATCGGGAGGAGAATGACCGACTTAGCAACACTGGCTGATTGAAATCAATTCTCAGGTGAGTGACGAAAAATGAATACCTGTTCTTACCTCTTACTCATTCTTCTCTCCTCTTACTCATTCTTCTCTCACTCTTACTCATTCTTCTCTCCACTCTCCTTCTTCTTCTCTCACTCTCCATTCTTCTCTCCTCTTACTCATTCTTCTCTCACTCTTACTCATTCTTCTTTCGCTCTTACTCATTCTTCTCTCACCCTCCTCATTCTTCTCTCCTCCTCCATTCTTCTCTCCTCTCACTCATTCTTCTCTCGCTCTTACTCATTCTTCTTACCTCTTACTCATTCTTCTCTCACTCTTACTCATTCTTCTCTCGCTCTTACTCATTCTTCTCTCACTCTCACTCATTCTTCTCTCACTCTCACTCATTCTTCTCTCACTCTTACTCATTCTTCTCTCACTCTTACTCATTCTTCTCTCACTCTTACTCATTCTTCTCTCACTCTTACTCATTCTTCTCTCACTCTTACTCATTCTTCTCTCACTCTTACTTATTCTTCTCTCACTCTTACTCATTCTTCTCTCACTCTTACTCATTCTTCTCTCACTCTTACTCATTCTTCTCTCACTCTTACTCATTCTTCTCTCACTCTTACTCATTCTTCTCCTGCTTTCTCCTGTTCTTCTCACTCTTACTCATTCTTCTCTCTCTCGCTCTTACTCATTCTTCTTTCCTCTTACTCATTCTTCCTCTCCTACTCTTCTCATTCTTCCTCTCTTCCTTCTCCATTCTTCTCTCCTCTTACTCATTCTTCTCTCACTCTTACTCATTCTTCTCTCCCACTCTACTCATTCTTCTCTCACTCCACTCATTCCTTCTCTCACTCTACTCATTCTTCTCTCGCTCTTACTCATTCTTCCTCTCACTCTTACTCGTACTACTCTCACTCACTAATTCTTCTCTCACTCTTCCTCATTCTTCTCTCGCTCTTACTCATTCTTCTCTCCTCTTACTCATTCTTCTCTCCTCTTCCTCATTCTTCTCTCCTCTCACTAATTCTTCTCTCCTTCTTGCTCATTCTTCTCTCGCTCTTACTCATTGTCTCTCACTCTTACTCATTTGCCTCTCCTCTACAAAATTCTTCTCTCCACTCCTCTGTGCTTCTCTCACTCCTCCTCATTCCTTCTCTCACTCTTACTCCTTCTTCTCTCACTCTCTCATTCTTCTCACTCTGCTCTTCTTCTCTCACTCTTGCTCATTCTTCTCTCACTCTTACTCATTCTTCTCTCACTCTTACTCATTCTTCTCTCACTCTTACTCATTCTTCTCTCACTCTTACTCATTCTTCTCTCACTCTTACTCATTCTTCTCTCACTCTTACTTATTCTTCTCTCACTCTTACTCATTCTTCTCTCACTCTTACTCATTCTTCTCTCACTCTTACTCATTCTTCTCTCACTCTTACTCATTCTTCTCTCACTCTTACTCATTCTTCTCTCACTCTTACTCATTCTTCTCTCAGTCTTACTCATTCTTCTCTCACTCTTACTCATTCTTCTCTCACTCTCACTCATTCTTCTCTCACTCTTACTCATTCTTCTCTCACTCTTACTCATTCTTCTCTCACTCTTACACATTCTTATTCATTCCTTAATGTATGTATGTATGTATTGCGGTACAGAACACGCTCACACAGTATGTATGTATGTATGTATGTATGTATGTATTGCGGTACAGAACACGCTCACACAGTATGTATGTATGTATGTATGTATGTATTGCGGTACAGAACACACTCACACAGCACGTTGAGGTAGAGTGCGTTGCTGTAACCATCACCCACACTGTTACTGGCCAGACAGGTATAAAGTCCCCGCAGGTCGGCTCTCACAGCACCCAGTCGCAGGGTCGTGTTCCGCACCTCAATACCTTCCTCCCGCACCCTCAGCGCCCGACCCTGCGGCACATAACGCACTACCATCATTATAAGTGCCTGTATTAGTTACTTATATTAATTAAGTGAACGATACTTAGCACTTAAGAACTAATTATTTGATATTAAAATTATCTATAGATGTTGGTACAGTAAATTCTAGACACTAGGAGGCTTACTTTACAGTGAGAGATGAGTAAATAGGTTCACTTAGACTTTTAATATAGAATAGGTGACTAAATAGACTCACCTAGAGACTCATAACACAGAACCAGATGACTCAGGTGACTTAGAGACACCCCTAGACTCACATTATAATACCAGGTGACGTTGTAGACTCGTGGATTTGCCTTGAGGTGACAGGTGAAGGTGACAGATTCGCCCTCCCGCACCGTCACATTACCACCTTCCTGTTCGCTCATGTTCACGCGGGCCATTGGTACGACTACGGAACACAGAGACAAGAATAACAGCGTAATAATGAAAAACTGGGGAAAAAAATGACGATAGATAGGGAAATAATAGGGAAATATACGTGAATAGTGGAAATATTACTACAGGATTCAGATTAAGGTGTGAAGCTTTGTCTGGGGAGAGAGAGAGAGAGAGAGAGAGAGAGAGAGAGAGAGAGAGAGAGAGAGAGAGAGAGAGATAACATGTAGAATTAATTGAGACACACACACACACACACACACACACAGACACACACACAGACACAGACACACACACAGACACAGACACACACAAAGACACAACTCACAGTAAACATCAAGAGCCAGTTGGTCTTGCAGGGCCACTTGGGGCAGGTTGGGACTGACGGCTTTACAAAGGAGAACATGACCGTGGTTGTCAGCTGTGGGTGTCAGCTCTAGCCTGCTGACAAACACATCCACCCCTTGCCTCTCCTGACACAAAGAGATGAAAAAAGTGAGATTAGTGTCAGGTCAACCCCCCAAAACAGTGAGATTAGTGTCAGGTTAACCCCCAAAACAGTGAGATTAGTGTCAGGTTAACCCCCAAAACAGTGAGATTAGTGTCAGGTAAATCCCAAAACAGTGAGATTAGTGTCAGGTCAACCCCCAAAGACAGTGAGATTAGTGTCAGGTAAATCCCAAAACAGTGAGATTAGTGTCAGGTAAATCCCAAAACAGTGAGATTAGTGTCAGGTCAACCCCCAAAGACAGTGAGATTAGTGTCAGGTAAATCCCAAAACAGTGAGATTAGTGTCAGGTAAATCCCAAACAGTGAGATTAGTGTCAGGTCAACCCCCAAAGACAGTGAGATTAGTGTCAGGTAAATCCCAAAACAGTGAGATTAGCGTCAGATCAGCCCCCAAAACTGAGATTAGTGTCAGGTAAATCCCAAAACAGTGAGATTAGTGTCAGGTCAACCCCCCAAAACAGTGAGATTAGTGTCAGGTAAACCCCCAAAACAGTGAGATTAGTGTCAGGTAAATCCCAAAACAGTGAGATTAGTGTCAGATCAAACCCCCAAAACTATTAATCTCTTTGGGTTGATTCAAGTAGAGAGAGATTAGGTTGTAGAGGTCACAGGAGGAGGAGGAGGAAGAGGAAGAGGCAGAGGAGGAGGAGGAGGTAAGAATTAACACAATATTTCATCCGAGCAACAAATTCATTTCAATATCCATCGTCTGCAACACAACAAAGCCGCAACTTGCAATAAAATCACTCAATGGAGCTCTGCAACACAACACAACACGATATAAAGTTGCAATACAGTTAATTACAGGTGATAATGCAACACACAAAACACAGGTAAAGAACGTAACAACCTTTAAGAATTCTCCCTTTTGTATCGTAGGTAAAGTGAACGAGTAAATACGTTCTTTTATCCCAGCGTTACAATATTCACCTGGGTATTGTAATTTTAATTAGTCACTTGGATTACCTGTACGTTCTCACCTGTCCCAAACTTAATTTAGAGATCGTGAGGGGAATCAGCGGAGGGACTGGGTGTGACTGCTTGAGACCTGGAGTAATTGTTTTTGTGTTTTCTAACCTCTCTCTTCTCTTATCCTCTCCTCTCTCCCTTTCTCTCTTTTCTCTTCTCCTCTCCTCTCCTTCTTTCTCTCTTTTCTCTTCTCCTCTCCTCTCCTTCTTTCTCTCTTTTCTCTTCTCCTCTCCTCTCCTTCTTTCTCTTTTCTCTTCTCCTCGCCTCTCCTTCTTTCTCTTTTCTCTTCTCTTCTCCTCTCTTTCTCTCTCTCTCTTTGTCTGTCTGTATCTGCCTGTCTGTTTGCCTCCCCCCCTCTCTTCCTTTCTCTTTTCTCCCTCCCATCCTTCCCTCCCACAAACCTTCCTACCCTACCGTCCCTTCCACACCCCCTCCCTCCCTCACCCTCCCTCCCTCACCCTCCCTCACTAATTCTTCTCACCTACTCCAACACTCGTCATCAACATGTCCCTCACACGTTCTTTATCACATATTTTTAACGTGTTCTGTCCCGTCTTATTTATCACAGTTGACGGGAGACGGAAGGACAGGGGACGGTGAATATTGAAGACAGGAAATGGCACATATGTTTTATTTTGATTTAACTTCAGATTTACTTTTTTCATCTTAATAACAACAACACTAATGACAACAACAATAATAACAACAACAACAATAATAACAATGACAACAACAACAATAATGAAATCAATAACAAAATAATATAATAAAAATAATAATCCTGACAGGTGAGTAATGAGCCGTGAAACATGTGACGTAATTGTTATATGCCTGAATATATAATAGCAGGTACACACACACACACACACACACACACACATTAACTATAGTAACTATATTTCTTTAAGATGACGTGTAATAATATGAGCACTACACTGAGCACCATACTGAGCACCACACTGAGCACCACACTGAGCACCACACTGAACACCATACTGAGCACCACACTGAGCACTACACTGAACACCACACTGAGTACCACACTGAGCACCACACTGAGTACCAAGCACTGAGCACCACACTGAGCACCACACTGAGCACACCACACTGAGCACCACACTGAGCACCACACTGAGCACCATACTGAGCACCACACTGAGCACCATACTGAGCACCACACTGAGCACCACACTAAGGAGAGGCGGAGACTAAAGGTCACAATTACCTCCGCCAGTGACCTTTGACCTGTGACCTGTGATGGGATGAGTCTTATTGTCCCCTTTGATGTTGGCCCTCAGGTCGTGCAGTACGGGAGGGGGGATGGAGGGGAAGGGAGGGGAGGGGAAGGAGGGAGGGGAAGGGAGGGAGGGGAAGGAGGGAGGGAAGGGAGTGGATTACACCAGGAGAGGGAAATGGCACAGATCCCCACCCTTCCCTCCCCCTTCCCTCCCCCCTCCCCCATCCCTCCCTCCTCTTCCCTTCCCCAATTCTTCCTCCCCATCCCCTCCCCTCTCCATCCCATTCCTTCCCTCCCCTTCCACCATTACTTCACAAATGTTCGACATTTATCAATTTTTTTATTTTTTTTATTCTTGTGTGTTTGAAGACTCCCTGTGTACCATGATATAAACGGTGTTCCAACATGATATAAACTGGTCACTATTACAACATGATAGAGTACTTCGTGGTAAACTGTGACTAAACTAGTTCTGTGTTCCAACATGATATAGACGGTGTCACTAAACTGTGTCGGGTGTCGCGGCATGATATAAACAGACTCTTACTACCTCTCAGTGTTGTGGGTCCGCTAAAAATGGGTTAACGTGATCAGAATTCTGCCCCAGTAAATCTTTTGACGTCTCGTGTACTGGCGGTAAGGACAGTACCTACCCCAGCACCAGTGATGACCTGTATATAGTGTGTGTTGGTCTGTGTCGTGTACTGGCGGTAAGGACAGTACCTACCCCAGCACGACCCGTATATAGTGTGTGTTGGTCTGTGTCAGGTACTGACGGTATGATACTCACTCTGTTAATGACCTGTATATAGTGTGTGTTGGTCTGTGTCGTGTACTGGCGGTAAGGACAGTACCTACCCCAGCACGACCCGTATATAGTGTGTGTTGGTCTGTGTTGTGTACTGGCGGTATGACAGTACCCACCCCAGCACGACCTGGGTATATAGTGTGTGTTGGTCTGTGCTGTGTACTGGCGGTAAGGATATACCTACCCCCCAGCACCAGTGACGACCTGTGCAGGATAGTGTGTGTTGGTTCAGGCCGTACTGGCGGTAAGGACAGTACCACCTCAGCACCAGAAAGTGACGACCCGTATATAGTGTGTGTTGGTCTGTGTCGTGCATCAAGGTAAGGACAGCACCACCCCAGCAATTCAGTGACGACCCGTACATAGTGTGTGTTGAGTCCGTGTTGTGCACTGGCGGTAAGGACAGCACCTACCCCAGCACGACCCATAGTGTGTTGGTCAGTGTTGTACTGACGGTATGACAGTACCCACTCCCCAGCACTACAGCGTGATGACCCGTATATAGTGTGTGTTGGTCCGTGTCGTGTACCGACGGTAAGGACAGGAATTACCCCAGCACGGTGACCCGTATATAGTGTGTGCTGGTCTGTGTCGTGTACTGGCGGGTGGCGACAGCACCTACCCCAGCCCAGTGACGACCCGTATATAGTGTGTGTTGGTTCGTGTCGTGTACTGGCGGTAAGGAGAAAATTTACCCCAGCACCAGTGACGACCTGTATATAGTGTGTGTTGGTCTGTGTCGTGTACTGGCGGTAAGGACAGTACCCACCCCAGCACCACAGTGACGACCTGTATATAGTGTGTGTGTTGGTCTGTGTCGTGTACTGGCGGTAAGGATGCACTCTACCCCAGCACCAGTGCGAGATGACCCGTATAGTGTGGGGTGTTGGTCTGTGTTGTGTACTGGCGATAAGGACAGTACCTACCCCAGCACCAGTGATGACCTGTATATAGTGTGTGTTGGTCTGTGTCGTGTACTGGCGATAAGGACAGTACCTACCCCAGCACCAGTGACGACCCGTATATAGTGTGTGTTGGTCTGTGTTGTGTACTGGCGATAAGGACAGTACCTACCCCAGCACCAGTGATGACCCGTATATAGTGTGTGTTGGTCTGTGTCGTGTACTGGCGGTAAGGACAGTACCTACCCCAGCACCAAGACCCGTCATAAGTGTGTGTTGGTCTGTGTCGTGTACTCGCGGTAAGGACAGTACCTACCCCAGCACCAGTGACGACCTGTATATAGGTGTGTTGGTCTGTGTCGTGTACTGGCGGTATGACAGTACCCAACCCCAGCACCAGTGACGACCCGTATATAGTGTGTGTTGGTCTGTGTCGTATCAAGGGCAAGGACAGTACCTACCCCAGCACCACCAGTGATGACCCGTATAGTGGTGTTGGTCCTGTGTCGTGTACTGACGGTAAGGACAGTACCACCCCAGCACCAGTGACGACCCGTATATAGTGTGTGTTGTCTGTGTCGTACTGGCGGTACGACAGTACCCACCAGCACCAGTGACGACCCGTATATAGTGTGTGTTAATAGTGTTGTACTGACGGTAGTGACAGTACCTACCCCAGCACCAGTGATGACCCGTATATAGTGTGTGTTGGTCTGTGTCGTACTGGCGGTATGACAGTACTACCCCAGCACCAGTGACGACCTGTATATAGTGTGTGCTGGTTCAGTCGTACTGGCGGTATGACAGCACCTACCCCAGCACCAGTGACGACCCGCATATAGTGTGTGTTGGTCTGTGTCGTGTACTGGCGGGTAGGACAGTACCCACCCCAGCACCAGTGATGACCCGTATATAGTGTGTTGTCTGTGTCGTACTGACGGTATGACAGTACTACCCCAGCACCAGTGACGACCCGTATATAGTGTGTGTTGGTCTGTGTCGTACTGGCGGTAAGGACAGTACCTACCCCAGCACCAGTGACGACCTGCATATAGGTGTGATTAGTGTTGTGTACTGACGTGGCGATACAGGCCCACCCCAGCACCATGACGACCCGTATATAGTGTGTGTTGGTCGCGTTGTGTACTGACGGTAAGGACAGTACCTACCCCAGCACGACCTGTATATAGTGTGTGTTGGTCTGTGTTGTGTACTGAAGGTAAGGACAGTACTACCCCAGCAACGACCTGTATATAGTGTGTGTGCTGTCAGTGTTGTACTGGCGGTAAGGACAGTACCCACCCCAGCACGACCTGTATATAGTGTGTGTTGGTCTGTGTTGTGTACTGGCGGTAAGGACAGCACCTACCCCAGCACGACCTGTATAGTGTGTGTTGGTCTGTGTTGTGTACTGTGGGAGACGACTGCTCTAATGTCTGTCTGTCTGTCTGTCTGTTCATTCCCATCCTTCCTCCATCTATAAAAGCCCTCCTCCTTCCTCTTTCCTCCCCCCATTCTATTTCATATCTTTATGACAATGGACGAGATTTACCAGAGCCCAAGAGAGGGGGGAGGGAGGGGGGAGAGATGGTGGAGGAGGGTAGGGAGGGGGTGGGGAGGGGAGGGGTAGGAGGGGTGGTAAGGGGGAGGGTAGAGGGGTGGTGGAGGGGGAGGGTAGGGAGGGGTGGTGGAGGGGGAGGGGTAGGAGGGGTGGGTGGAGGGGAGGTAGGAGGGAGGGTGTGGGGAGGTAGGAGGGGGGAGGGTAGGAGGGGTGAGGGGATGGTAGGAGGGGGTTTGTACCACAGGAGCACATGTAACTGGAACGAAGTATAAACAT
>NW_024725663.1:0-34094 GCF_018991925.1 Homarus americanus | reverse complement strand
AATCTATCTCCTTTTCGGAAATGAATAACCTTTCCCGGAAAGTAGATATTTCCCATTTTTATGATACAAATTTCTGTTTTCTATGATAATCTATTTTCGGGAAAGTTGGTTATCTAACACGGAAAGTCGATATTTCCCATTTTTTATGATACGAATTTCCCGCTTTCTATGATAATCTATTTTCGGGAAAGTTGATTACCTAAGAAACTTTCGCGGAAAGTAGATATTTCCCATTTTTTATGATACAAATTTCCCGTTTTCTATGATAATCTATTTTCGGCAAATTTGGTTATCTAACCAACGTTCCCGGAAAGTAGATATTTCCCATTTTTTATGATACAAATTTCCCGTTTTGTATGATAATCTATTTTCGGGAAAGTTGGTTATCTAAGAAACTTTCGCGGAAAGTAGATATTTCCCAATTTTTATGATACAAATTTCCCGTTTTCTATGATAATCTATTTTCGGCAAATTTGGTTATCTAACCAACTTTCCCGGAAAGTAGATATTTCCCATTTTTTATGATACAAATTTCCCGTTTTCTATGATAATCTACTTCCCAAAATTAGGTAATATTTCCCCGAAAATACGAAAATCTACTTTCCCAAAAAGTCTATAATCTACTTTCCCGAATATTAGAAAATCTATCTACTTTTCGGGGAAGTAGATAACCAACTTTCCCGGAAAGTAGATATTTCCCATTTTTTATGATACAAATTTCTCGTTTTCTATGATAATATATTTTCGGGAAAGTTGGTTATCTAACCAACTTTTCCGGAAAGTAGATATTTCCTATTTTTGCGATACAAATTTCCTGCTTTATGATAACTATTTTCGAAAGTTGGTTATCTAAGAAACTTTCGTGAAAGTAGATATTTCCCATTTTTTATGATACAAATTTCCCGTTTTCTATGATAATCTATTTTCAGCAAATTTGTTTATCTAACCAACTTTCCCGGAAAGTAGATATTTCCCATTTTTTATGATACAAATTTCCCGTTTTCTATGATAATCTACTTCCCAAAATTAGGTAATATTTCCCCGAAAATACGAAAATCTACTTTCCCAAAAAGTCGATAATCTACTTTCCCGAAAATTAGAAAATCTATCTACTTTTTGGGGAAGTAGATAACCAACTTTCCCGGAAAGTAGATATTTCCCATTTTTATGATACAAATTTCTTTCGTTTTCTATGATAATTCATTTGCGGGAAAGTTATTATTCAAGAAAAACTTTCGCGAAAGTAGATACTTCATTTTTATGATACAATTTCGTTTTCTATGATAATCTATTTTTGCAAAATTTAGTTATCTAACCAACTTTCCCGGAAAGTAGATATTTCCCATTTTTTATGATACAAATTTCCCGTTTTCTATGATAATCTACTTCGCAAAATTAGGTATTATTTCGAAAATACGAAAAATCACTTCTTCCCAAAAAGTCGATAATTCCATTTCCCCTGAAAATTAGAAAAATCTATCTACTTTTCGTAGGCGAGATTACCAACTTTCCCGGAAAGTAGATATTTCCCATTTTTTATGATACAATTTTCCCGTTTTCTATGATAATCTATTTTCGGGAAAGTTGTTTATCTAACCAACTTTCGCAGAAAGTAGATATTTCCCATTTTTTATGATACAAATTTCCCGTTTTCTATGATAATCTATTTTCGGCAAATTTGGTTATCTAACCAACTTTCCCGGAAAGTAGATATTTCCCATTTTTATGATACAAATTTCCTGTTTTCTATGATAATCTATTTTCGGCAAATTTGTTATCTAACCAACTTTCCGGAACGTAGATATTTCCCATTTTTTATGATAAATTTCCGTTTTCTATGAAAATCTACTTCCAAAATTAGGTAATATTTCCCCGAAAATACGAAAATCTATTTTTCCCAAAAAGTCGATAATCTACTTTCCCGAAAATTAGAAAATCTATTTACTTTTGGGAAGTAGATAACCATTTTTCCCGTTTCTATGATAATCTATTTCGGAAAGTTGGTTATCTAAGAAACTTTCGTGAAAGTAGATATTTCCCATTTTTATGATACAAATTTCCTGTTTCTATGATATTCCATTTCGGCAAATTTGCTATCTAACCAACTTTCCCGGAAAGTAGTAGATATTTCCCATTTTATGATACAAATTTCCCGTTTCCTATGATAATCTACTTCCCAAAATTAGGTAATATTTCCCGAAAATACGAAAATCTACTTCTTCCTAAAAAGTCGATAATCTACTTTCCCGTGAATTAGAAAATTCATCTACTTTTCGGGGAAGTAGATAACCAACTTTCCCGGAAAGTAGATATTTCCCATTTTTTATGATACAAATTTCGTTTCTATGATAATTTATTTTCAAAAGTTATTCAACCAACTTCTTCCCGGAAAGTCGATATTTCCCATTTTTATGATACAAATTTCCCGTTTTCTATGAAAAAATCTATTTCGGAAAGTTGGTTATCTAAGAAACTTTCGCGGAAAGTATAGATATTTCCCATTTTTTATGAGATACAAATTTCCCGTTTCTATGATAATCTATTTTCGGCAACGGTTATCTAAACCAACTTTCCCGGAAAGTAGATATTTCCCATTTTTATGATACAAATTTCCTGCTTATGATAATCTACTTCCCAAAATTAGGTAATATTTCCCGAAAATACGAAAATCTACTTTCCCAAAAAGTCGATAATCTATTTCCGAAAATTAGAAAAATCTATCTACTTTTTGGGGAAGTAGATAAATCAACTTTCCGGAAAGTAGATATTTCCCATTTTTATGATACAAATTTCTCGTTTTCTATGATACTATTTTCGAAAATTTGGTTACTCTAACCAACTTCTTCCTGAGTCGATATTTCCCATTTTTTATGATACAAATTTCCCGTTTTCTATGATAATCTATTTTCGGGAAAGTTGGTTATCTAAGAAAACTTTCGCGGAAAGTAGATATTTCCCATTTTTATGATACAAATTCTTGTTTATGATAATCTATTTTCGGCAATTTGGTTATCTAACCAACTTTCCCGGAAAGTAGATATTCCCATTTTTTATGATACAAATTTCTGTTTTCTATGATACAATCTACTTCCCAAAATTAGGTAATATTTCGAAAATACAAAATCTACTTTCTTCCCAAAAGTCGATAATCTACTTTCCCGAAAATTAGACAATCTATCTCCTTTTCGGGAAGTAGATAACCAACTTTCCCGGAAAGTAGATATTTCCCATTTTTATGATACAAATTTCTCTTGTTTTCTATGATATCTATTTTCAAAGTTGGTTATTTAACCAACTTTCCCGGAAAGTCGATATTCTATTTTTATGATACGAATTTCCCGCTGAGTAATCTATTTTCGGTTGGTTACTTAAGAACTATGGAAAGTATATTTCATTTTTGTATACAAATTTCCTGTTTATGATAATCTATTTTCGGCAAATTTGGTTATCTAACCAACGTTCCTGAAAGTAGATATTTCCCATTTTTATGATACAAATTTCCTGTTTTAGTATGATACTCTATTTTCGGGAAAGTTGGTTATCTAAAAACTTTCGCGGAAAGTAGATATTTCCATTTTTATGATACAAATTTCTGTTTTCTATGATAATCTATTTTCGGCAAATTTGGTTATCTAACCAACTTTCCGGAAAGTAGATATTTCCCATTTTAAGATACAAATTTCCGTTTTCTATGATAATCTACTTCCCAAAATTAGTAATATTTCCTCGAAAATACGAAAAAATCTACTTTCCCAAAATTATATCTACTTTCCCCGAAAATTAGAAAAATCTATCTACTTTTTTCGGGGAAGTAGATAACCAACTTTCGCGGAAAGTAGATATTTCCCATTTTTTATGATACAAATTTCCTGTTTTCTATGATAATCTGTTTTCGGAAAGTTGTTATCTAAGAAACTTTCAAGTGAAAGTAGATATTTCCCATTTTTATGATACAAATTTCTGCTTGGTCTATTTTCGGCAATTTGGTTATCTAACCAACTTTCCCGGAAAGTAGATATTTCCATTTTTTATGATAATAAATTTCCGTTTCTATGATAATCTACTTCCAAAATTAGGTAATATTTCGAAAATATGAAAATTCACTTTCCCAAAAGTCAGATAATTCATTTTCAAAATTGAAAATCTATCTACTTTTTCGGCGAAGTAGATAACCAACTTTCCCGAAAGTAGATATTTCCCATTTTATATGATAAATTTCGTTTTCTATGATAATCTATTTTAGTGTTGTTATCTAATCAACTTTCCCGGAAAGTCGATATTTCCCATTTTGGCGATACAAATTTCCCGTTTTCTATGATAACGAGCCGGAAAGTTGGTTATCTAACCAACTTCTTTCGCGGAAAGGAGATATTTCCCATTTTTATGATACAAATTTTCGTTTCTATGATATCGCATTTTCGGGAAAGTTGGTTATCTAACCAACTTTCCCGGAAAGTCGATATTTCCCATTTTTTTATGATACAAATTTCCCGTTTCTATGATAATCTATTTTCGGGAAAGTTGGTTATCTAAGAAACTTGCGGAAAGTAGATATTTCCCATTTTTTATGATACAAATTTCCCGTTTTCTATGATAATCTATTTTCGAGAAAGTTGTTTATCTAACCAACTTTCGCGGAAAGAAGATATTTCCCATTTTTTATGATACAAATTTCCCGTTTTCTATGATAATCCATTTTCGGCAAATTTGGTTATCTAACCAACTTTCCCGGAAAGTAGATATTTCCCATTTTTTATGATACAAATTTCCCGTTTTCTATGATAATCTATTTTCGGCAAATTTCGTTATCTAACCAACTTCCCGGAAAGTAGATATTTCCCCATTTTTGTGATACAAATTTCCCGTTTCTATGATAATCTACTTCCCCAAAATTAGGTAATATTTCCTGAAAATACGAAAAATCTACTCTCAAAAGTCGATAATTCCACTTCCCGAAAATTAGAAAAATCTATCTACTTTTTCGGGAAACTGAGATAACGAACTTCTTCCGAAAGTAGATATTCATTTTTTATGATACAAATTTCCTGTTTTCTATGATAATCTACTGGAAAGTTGGTTATCTAACCAACTTTCCCGGAAATTCGATATTTCCCATTTTTTATGATACAAATTTCCCGTTTTCTATGATAATCTATTTTCGGGAAAGTTGGTTATCTAAGAAACTTTCGCGGAAAGCAGATATTTCCCATTTTTTATGATACAAATTTCCTGTTTTCTATGATAATCTATTTTCGGCAAATTTGGTTATCTAACCTACTTTCCCGGAAAGTAGATATTTCCCATTTTTTATGATACAAATTTCCCGTTTTCTATGATAATCTACTTCCCAAAATTAGGTAATATTTCCCCGAAAATACGAAAATCTACTTTCCCAAAAAGTCGATAATCTACTTTCGCGAAAATTAGAAAAATCTATCTACTTTTCGGGGAAGTAGATAACCAACTTTCCCGGAAAGTAGATATTTCCCATTTTTTATGATACAAATTTCTCGTTTTCTATGATAATATATTTTCGGGAAAGTTGGTTATCTAACCAACTTTCCCGGAAAGTCTATATTTCCCATTTTTTATGATACAAATTTCCCGTTTTCTATGATAATCTATTTCGGGAAAGTTGTTTATCTAACCAACTTTCGCGGAAAGTAGATATTTCCCATTTTTTATGATACAAATTTCCCGTTTTCTATGATAATCTATTTTCGGCAACTTTGGTTATCTAACCAACTTTCCTGGAAAGTAGATATTTCCCATTTTTTATGATACAAATTTCTGTTTTCTATGATAATCTATTTGCGAAAAGTTATTATCTTAATCAACTTTCCTGAAAGTCGATATTTCCCATTTTATGATACAAATTTCCTGTTTTTCATGATATCTATTTTCGGAAAGTTATATCTAACCAACTTTCCCGGAAAGTCGATATTTCCATTTTTTATGATACAAATTTCGTTTCTTTATGATAATCTATTTTCGCAATTTTAATATTCAACCAACCTTCCCTGGAAAGTAGATATTTCCTATTTTTATGATACAAATTTCTTGGGTTTTCTATGATAATCTACTTCCCAAAATTAGGTAATATTTCGAAAATACGGAAAAATCTACTTCCCAAAAAGTCGATAATCTACTTTCCCGAAAATTAGACACCTATCTCCTTTTCGGGGAAGTAGATAACCAACTTGTACGGGAAAGTAGATATTTCATTTTTATGATACAAATTTCGTTTTCTATGATATCTATTTTCGGGAAAGTTGGTTATCTAACCAACTTTCCTGGAAAGTCGATATTTCCCATTTTTTATGTGATACAAATTTCCTGCTTATGATAATTTACTTCCCAAAAATTAGTAATATTTCTCGAAATACGAAAAATCTACTTTCCCAAAAGTCGATAATCTACTTTCCTGAAAAATTAGAAAATCTATCTACTTTTCGGGGAAGTAGATAACCAACTTTCCCGGAAAGTAGATATTTCCCATTTTTATGATACAAATTTCTCGTTTTCTATGATATATTCATTTACGGAAATTTTGGTTATCTAACCAACTTTCCCGGAAAGTCGATATTTCCCATTTTTATGATACAAATTTCTAGTTTTCTATGATAATCTATTTTCGGGAAAGTTGGTTATCTAAGAAAACTTTCGCGTGAAAGTAGATATTTCATTTTATGACATTGCCAAATTTCGTTTATGATAATTATTTTCGGAAAGTTATTATCTAACCAACTTCTTCCCGGAAAGTCGATATTTCCCATTTTATGATGTTAAATTTCTGTTTATGATAATCTATTTTCGGTGCTGGTTATCTATGAAACTTTTTGCGGAAAGCGTGATATTTCCCCATTTTATGATACAAATTTCCGTTTTCTATGATAATTCATTTTCGGCAAATGGTTATTCAACCAACTTTCCCGGAAAGTAGATATTTCCCATTTTTATGCTATAAATTTCCTGTTTTCGCGATAATCTACTTCCAAAATTAGTAATATTTCCCCGAAAAATATTTGTGTAACCTACTTTCTCCAAAAAGTCGATAATTCATTTTCCCGAAAAATTAGAAAATCTATCTACTTTTTCGGGGAAGTAGATAAATCAACTTTCCTGAAAGTGCAGATATTTCATTTTTTATGATACAAATTTCCCGTTTTCTATGATAATCTATTTTCGAAAGTTGGTTATCTAAGAAACTTCGCGGAAAGTAGATATTTCCATTTTTTATGATACAAAATTTCCTGTTTTCTATGATATTGGTCTATTTTCGGCAACGGTTATTCAACCAACTTTCCCGGAAAGCAGATATTTCCCATTTTTATGATACAAATTTCCCGTTTCTATGATAATCTACTTCCAAAAATTAGGTATTATTTCCAAAATACGAAAAATTCACTTTCCCAAAAGTCGATAATCTACTTTCCTGAAAATTAGACAATCTATCTCCTTTCGAAAGAATCAACTTTCCCGGAAAGTAGATATTTCCCATTTTTATGATACAAATTTCGCTTTTATGATATTTGATGCTGAAAGTTGTTATCTAAATCCACCCTTTTCCGGAAAGTCGATATTTCATTTTTATGATACGAATTTCCCGCTTTCATGATAATCTATTTCGGGAAAGTTGGTTACCTAAGAAACTTTCGCGGAAAGTAGATATTTCCATTTTTATGATACAAATTTCCGTTTTATGATAATCTATTTTCGGCAAATTTGGTTATTCAACCAACGTTCCCGAAAGTAGATTTCCATTTTTTATGATACAAATTTCCCGTTTTTATGATAATCTATTTTCGGGAAAGTTGTTATCTAAGAAACTTTCGCGGAAAGTAGATATTTCCCATTTTTATGATACAAATTTCCTGTTTCTATGATAATCTATTTTCGGCAATTTGTTATCTAACCAACTTCCTGGAAAGTAGATATTTCATTTTTATGATACAAATTTCCGTTTTCTATGATAATCTACTTCCCAAAATTAGTAATATTTCGAAAATACGAAAATCTACTTTCCCAAAAAGTCTATAATCTACTTCCCGAAAATTTCTATCTACTTTTCGGGGAAGTAGATAACCAACTTTCCGGAAAGTAGATATTTCCCATTTTATGATACAAATTTCGTTTTATGATAATCTATTTTCGGGAAAGTTAGTTATCTAACCAACTTTTCCGGAAAGTCGATATTTCATTTTTTGATACAAATTTCCGTTTTCTATGATAATCTATTTTCGAAAGTTGGTATCTAAGAAACTTTCGCGAAAGTAGATATTTCCCATTTTTATGATACAATTTCCTGTTTTCTATGATAATCTATTTTCGGCAAATTTGGTTATCTAACCAACTTTCCCGGAAAGTAGATATTTCCTATTTTATGATACAAATTTCCGTTTTCTATGATAATCTACTTCCCAAAATTAGGTAATATTTCCCCGAAAATACGAAATCTACTTTCCCAAAAAAGGCGATAATCTACTTTCCAAATTAGAAAATCTATCTACTTTTCGGGAAGTAGATAAATCAACTTTCCCGGAAAGTAGATATTTCCCATTTTTATGATACAAATTTCGTTTTCTATGATAATCTATTTTCGAAAGTTGGTTATCTAACCAACTTTCCTGAAAGTCGATATTTCCCATTTTTATGATACAAATTTCCGTTTTCTATGATAATCTATTTCGGAAAGTTGTTATCTAAGAAACTTGCGGAAAGTAGATATTTCCCATTTTTATGATACAAATTTCTGTTTTATGATAATCTATTTTCGGCAATTTCGTTATCTAACCAACTTTCCCGGTAGATATTTCCCATTTTATGACACAAATTTCTCGTTTTCTATGATAATCTATTTGCGAAAAGTTGTTATCTAATCAACTTTCCTGGAAAGTCGATATTTCCATTTTTATGATACAAATTTCCGTTTTATGATATCTATTTTCGAAAGTTGTTATCTAACCAACTTTCCCGGAGTCGATATTTCCATTTTTTGATACAATTCTGTTTTCTATGATATCTATTTTCGGCAAATTTGGTTATCTAACCAACTTTCCCGGAAAGTAGATATTTCATTTTTATGATACAAATTTCCCGTTTCTATGATAATCTACTTCAAAATTAGGTAATATTTCCCGAAAATACGAAAATCTACTTCCCAAAAAGTCGATAATCTACTTTCCGAAAATTAGACAATCTATCTTCTTTTCGGGGAAGTAGATAACTCAACTTTACCGGAAAGTAGATATTTCATTTTTATGATACAAATTTCGTTTCTATGATAACTATGAAAGTTGTTATCTAACCAACTTTCCCGGAAAGTCGATATTTCCATTTTTATGATACAAATTTCCTGTTTCTATGATAATTTACTTCCCAAAATTAGGTAATATTTCCTCGAAAATACGAAAATTCATTTTCCCAAAAGTCGATAATCTATTTCCCGAAAATTAGAAAAATCTATCTACTTTTCGGTAGATAACCAACTTTCCCGGAAAGTCGATATTTCCCATTTTTTATGATACAAATTTCCCGTTTTCTATGATAATCTATTTTCGGGAAAGTTGGTTATCTAACCAACTTTCGCGGAAAGTCGATATTTCCCATTTTTTATGATACAAATTTCCCGTTTTCTATGATAATCTATTTTCGGGAAAGTTGGTTATCTAAGAAACTTTCGCGGAAAGTAGATATTTCCCATTTTTATGATACAAATTTCCCGTTTTCTATGATAATCTATTTTCGGCAAAATGGTTATCTAACCAACTTTCCCGGAAAGTAGATATTTCCCATTTTTTATGATACAAATTTCCCGTTTTCTATGATAATCTACTTCCAAAATTAGGTAATATTTCCCCGAAAATACGAAAATCTACTTTCCCAAAAAGTCGACAATCTACTTTCCCGAAAATTAGAAAATCTATCTACTTTTCGGGGAAGTAGATAACCAACTTTCCCGAAAAGTAGATATTTCACATTTTTTATGATACAAATTTCCCGTTTTCTATGATAATCTATTTTCGGGAAAGTTGGTTATCTAAGAAACTTTCGCGGAAAGTAGATATTTCCCATTTTTTATGATACAAATTTCCGTTTTCTATGATAATCTATTTTCGGCAAATTTGGTTATCTAACCAACTTTCCCGGAAAGTAGATATTTCCCATTTTTTATGATACAAATTTCCCGTTTTCTATGATAATCTACTTCCCAAAA
The DNA here is from genome assembly GCF_018991925.1 of Homarus americanus. Taxonomy (NCBI): domain Eukaryota; kingdom Metazoa; phylum Arthropoda; class Malacostraca; order Decapoda; family Nephropidae; genus Homarus; species Homarus americanus. Next base: position 23,878 of record NW_024725663.1, on the reverse strand, counting down.
TTAGGTAATATTTCCCCGAAAAAACGAAATTCTACTTTCCCAAAAAGTCGATAATCTACTTTCCCGAAAATTAGAAAATCTATTTACTTTTCGGGGAAGTAGATAACCAACTTTCCCGGAAAGTAGATATTTCCCATTTTTTATGATACAAATTTCTCGTTTTCTATGATAATCTATTTTCGGGAAAGTTGGTTATCTAACCAACTTTCCCGGAAAGTCGATATTTCCCATTTTTTATGATACAAATTTCCCGTTTTCTATGATAATCTATTTTCGGGAAAGTTGGTTATCTAAGAAACTTTCGCGGAAAGTAGATATTTTCCATTTTTTTATGATACAAATTTCCCGTTTTCTATGATAATCTATTTTCGGCAAATTTGGTTATCTAACCAACTTTCCCGGAAAGTAGATATTTCCCATTTTTTATGATACAAATTTCCCGTTTTCTATGATAATCTACTTCCCAAAATTAGGTAATATTTCCCCGAAAATACGAAAATCTACTTTCCCAATAAGTCGATAAACTACTTTCCCGAAAATTAGAAAATATATCTACTTTTCGGGGAAGTAGATAACCAACTTTCCCGGAAAGTAGATATTTCCCATTTTTTATGATACAAATTTCTCGTTTTCTATGATAATCTATTTTCGGGAAAGTTGGTTATCTAACCAACTTTCCCGGAAAGTAGATATTTCCCATTTTTTTATGATACAAATTTCCCGTTTTCTATGATAATCTATTTTCGGGAAAGTTGGTTATCTAAGAAACTTTCGCGGAAAGTAGATATTTCCCATTTTTTATGATACAAATTTCCCGTTTTCTATGATAATCTATTTTCGGCAAATTTGGTTATCTAACCAACTTTCCCGGAAAGTCGATATTTCCCATTTTTTATGATACAAATTTCCCGTTTTCTATGATAATCTACTTCCCAAAATTAGGTAATATTTCCCCGAAAATACGAAAATCTACTTTCCCAAAAGTCGATAATCTACTTCCCGAAAATTAGAAAATCTATCTACTTTTGGGAAGTAGATTACTAACTTTCCGGAAATTCGATATTTCCCATTTTTTATGATACAAATTTCCCGTTTTCTGTGATAATCTATTTTCGGAAATTTGGTTATCTAACCAACGTTCCCGGAAAAGTAGATATTTCCCATTTTTATGATACAATTTCCCGGTTTTTTATGATAATCTATTTTCGGGAAAGTTGGTTATCTAGAAACTTTCGCGGAAAGTAGATATTTCCCAATTTTATGATACAAATTTCCCGTTTTCTATGATAATCTATTTTCGGCAAATTTGGTTATCTAATAACTTTCGGAAAGTAGATATTTCCCATTTTTATGATACAAATTTCCGTTTTCTATGATAATCTACTTCCCAAAATTAGGTAATATTTCTACGAAAATACGAAAATCTACTTTCCCAAAAGTCTATAATCTACTTTCCGAAAATTAGAAAATCTATCTGCGTCGGGAAGTGAGATAACCAACTTTCGCGGAAAGTAGATATTTCCCATTTTTTATGATACAAATTTCCTGTTTTCTATGATAATCTATTTTCAGCAAATTTGGTTATCTAACCAACTTTCCCGGAAAGTAGATATTTCCAATTTTTTATGATACAAATTTCCCGTTTTCTATGATAATCTATTTTCGGGAAAGTTGTTTATCTAACCAACTTTCGCGAAAAGTAGATATTTCCCATTTTTTATGATACAAATTTCCCGTTTTCTATGATAATCTATTTTCGGCAAATTTGGTTACTAACCAACTTTCCCGGAAAGTAGATATTTCCTATTTTTTATGATACAAATTTCCCGTTTCTATGATAATCTACTTCCCAAAATTATGTAATATTTCCCCGAAAATACGAAAATCTACTTTCCCAAAAAGTCGATAATCTACTTTCCCAAAAATTAGAAAATCTATCTACTTTTCGGGGAAGTAGATAACCAACTTTCCCGGAAAGTCGATATTTCCCATTTTTTATGATACAAATTTCCCGTTTTCTATGAAAATCTATTTTCGGGAAAGTTGGTTATCGAACCAACTTTCCCGGAAAGTCGATATTTCCCATTTTTTATGATACAAATTTCCCGTTTTCTATGATAATCTATTTTCGGGAAAGTGGGTTATCTAAGAAACTTTCGCGGAAAGTAGATATTTCCCATTTTTTATGACACAAATTTCCCGTTTTCTATGATAATCTATTTTCGGCAAATTTGGTTATCTAACCAACTTTCCCGGAAAGTAGATATTTCCCATTTTTTATGATACAAATTTCCCGTTTTCTATGATAATCTACTTCCCAAAATTAGGTAATATTTTCCCGAATATACGAAAATCTACTTTCCCAAAAAGTCGATAATCTACTTTCCCAAAAATTAGATAATCTATTTACTTTTCGGGGAAGTAGATAACCAACTTTCCCGGAAAGTAGATATTTCCCATTTTTTATAATACAAATTTCTCGTTTTCTATGGATCTATTTTTCGAAAGTTGGTTATTCAACCAACTTTCCCGGAAAGTCGATATTTCCTGTATTTTTTATGATACAAATTTCTGTTTATGATAATTGGCTTTTCGGGAAAGTTGGTTATCTAAGAAACTTCGCGGAAAGTAGATATTTCCATTTTATGATACAAATTTCCCGTTTTCTATGATAATCTATTTTCGGCAAATTTGGTTATCTAACCAACTTTCCCGGAAAGTAGATATTTCCCATTTTTTATGATACAAATTTCGTTTTCTATGATAATCTACTTCCCTAAAATTAGGGTAATATTTTCCGAAAATACGAAAAATCTACTTCTTCTCCCAAAAAGTCGATAATCTACTTCTTCCCAAAAATTAGAAAATCTATTTTACTTTTCGGGGAAGTAGATAACCAACTTTCCCGGAAAGTAGATAATTTCATTTTTATGATACAAATTTCGTTTCTATGATAATCTATTTTTCGGGAAAGTTTGTTATCTAAATCCAACTTTCCCGGAGAGTAGATATTTCCCATTTTTATAATACAAATTTCCTGTTTTTTATGATAATCTATTTTCGGGAAAGTTGGTTATCTAACCAACTTTCCCGGAAAGTAGATATTTCCCATTTTTTATGATACAAATTTCCTGTTTTCTATGATAATCTATTTTCGGGAAAGTTGGTTATCTAACCAACTTTCCCGGAAAGTAGATATTTCCCATTTTTTATGATACAAATTTCCCGTTTTCTATGATAATCTACTTCCCAAAATTAGGTAATATTTTCCCGAAAATACGAAAATCTACTTTCCAAAAAAGTCGATAATCTACTTTCCCAAAAATTAGAAAATCTATTTACTTTTCGGGGAAGTAGATAACCAACTTTCCCGGAAAGTAGATATTTCCCATTTTTTATGATACAAATTTCTCGTTTTCTATGATAATCTATTTTCGGGAAAGGTGGTTATCTAACCAACTTTCCCGGAAAGTCGATATTTCCCATTTTTTATGATACAAATTTCCGTTTTCTATGATAATCTATTTTCGGGAAAGTTGGTTATCTAAGAAACTTTCGCGGAAAGTAGATATTTCCCATTTTTTATGATACAAATTTCCCGTTTTCTATGATAATCTATTTTCAGCAAATTTGGTTATCTAACCAACTTTCGGAAAGTAGATATTTCCCATTTTATGATACAAATTTCCGTTTTCTATGATAATCTACTTCCCAAAATTAGGTAATATTTCCCGAAAATACGAAAATCTACTTTCCCAATAAGTCGATAATCTACTTTCCGAAAATTAGAAAATCTATCTCATTGAGGGAAGTAGATAACCAACTTTCCGGAAAGTAGATATTTCATTTTTTATGATACAAATTTCTCGTTTTCTATGATAATCTATTTTCGGGAATGTTGGTTATCTAACCAACTTTTCCGGAAAATCGATATTCCATTTTTATGATACAAATTTCCGTTTCTATGATAATCTATTTTCGGGAAAGTTGGTTATCTAAAAACTTTCGCGGAAGTAGATATTTCATTTTTTTATGATACAAATTTCCGTTTTCTATGATAATCTATTTTCGGAATTTGGTTATCTAACCAACTTTCCGGAAAGTAGATATTTCCATTTTTATGATACAAATTTCCCGTTTTCTGTGATAATCTACTTCCCAAAATTAGGTAATATTTCCCGAAAATGAAAATATACTTTCCCAAAAGTCGATAATCTCTCCGAAAATTAGAAAATCTATTACTTTTCGAGTAGATAATAACTTTTCGGAAAGTCGATATTTCATTTTTATGATACAAATTTCTCGTTTTCTATGATAATCTATTTTCGGAAAGTTGGTTTATCTAAGAAACTTTCGCGAAGTAGATATTTCCCATTTTTTATGATACAAATTTCCTTTTATGATAATCTATTTTCGGCAAATTTGGTTATCTAACCAACTTTCCCGGAAAGTAGAATTTCCCATTTTTATGATACAAATTTCCGTTTTCTATGATAATCTCTTTAAAATTAGATAATATTTCCCGAAAATACAATCTACTTTCCCAAAAGTCGATAATCTACTTTCGAAAATTGGAAAATCTATTCTACTTTCGGGGAAGTAGATAACAACTTTCCCGGAAAGTCGATATTTCCCATTTTTTTGATACAAATTTCCGTTTTCTATGATAATCTATTTTCGGGAAAGTTGGTTTTCTAACAACTTTCGCGGAAAGTAGATATTTCATTTTTTATGATACAAATTTCCGTTTTCTATGATAATCTATTTTCGGGAAAGTTGGTTTATCTAGAAACTTTCGCGGAAATGAATATTTCATTTTTTATGATACAAATTTCCCGTTTTCTATGATAATCTATTTTCGGCAAATTTGGTTATCTAACCAACTTTCCCGGAAAGTAGATATTTCCCATTTTGTATGATACAAATTTCCGTTTTCTATGATAATCTACTTCCCAAAATTAGGTAATATTTCCCCGAAAATACGAAAATCTACTTTCCCAGAAGTCGATAATCTACTTTCCCGAAAATTGGAAAATCTATCTACTTTTCGGGAAGTAGATAACCAACTTTCGGAAAGTAGATATTTCCCATTTTTATGATACAAATTTCTCGTTTTCTATGATAATCTATTTTCGGAAAAGTTGGTTATCAACCAACTTTCCGGAAAGTCGATATTTCCATTTTATGATACAAATTTCCGTTTCTATGATAATCTATTTTCGGGAAGTTGGTTATCTAACCAACTTTCGCGGAAAGTAGATATTCCCATTTTATGATACAAATTTCTCGTTTTCTATGATAATCTACTTTTCGGGAAAGTAGATAACCAACTTTCCCGGAAAGTAGATATTTCCCATGTTTTATGATACAAATTTCCCGTTTTCTTTGATAATCTATTTTCGGGAAGTTGTTTATCTAACCAACTTTCGCGGAAAGTAGATATTTCCCATATTTTATGATACAAATTTCCCGTTTTCTATGATAATCTATTTTTGGAAAATTTGGTTATCTAACCAACTTTCCCGGAAAGTAGATATTTCCCATTTTTTATGATACAAATTTCCCGTTTTCTATGATAATCAATTTTTGGGAAAGTTGGTTATCTAAGAAACTTTCGCGGAAAGTAGATATTTCCCATTTTTTATGATACAAATTTCCCGTTTTCTATGATAATCTATTTTCGGGAAAGTTGGTTATTTAAGAAACTTTCGCGGAAAGTAGATATTTCCCATTTTTTATGATACAAATTTCCCGTTTTTTATGATAATCTATTTTCGGCAAATTTGGTTATCTAACTAACTTTCCCGGAAAGTCGATATTTCCCATTTTTTATGATACAAATTTCGTTTTCTATGATAACTACTTCGCAAATTAGTAATATTTCAAAAATACGAAAATCTACTTTCCCAAAAGTCGATAATCTACTTTCCCGAAAATTAGAAAATCTATCTATTTTTCGGGGAAGGAGATAACCAACTTTCCCGGAAAGTTGATATTTCCCATTTTTTATGACACAAATTTCTCGTTTTCTATGATAATCTATTTTCGGGAAAGTTGGTTATCTAACCAACTTTCCCGGAAAGTCGATATTTCCCATTTTTTATGATACAAATTTCCTGTTTTCTATGATAATCTATTTTCGGGAAAGTTGGTTATTTAAGAAACTTTCGCGGAAAGTAGATATTTCCCATTTTTATGATACAAATTTCCCGTTTTCTATGATAATCTATTTTCGGGAAAGTTGTTTATCTAACCAACTTTCGCGGAAAGTAGATATTTCCCATTTTTTATGATACAAAGTTCCCCTTTTCTATGATAATCTATTTTCGGCAAATTTGGTTATCTAACTAACTTTCCCGGAAATTAGATATTTCCCATTTTTTATGATACAAATTTCCCGTTTTCTATGATATTCTATTTTCGGGAAAGTTGTTTATCTAACCAACTTTCGCGGAAAGTAGATATTTCCCATTTTTTATGATACAAATTTCCCGTTTTCTATGATAATCTACTTCGCAAAATTAGGTAATATTTCCCCCAAAATTCGAAAATCTACTTCCCCGAAAAGTCGATAATCTACTTTCTCGAAAAGTAGAAAATCTATCTACTTTTCGGGAAAGTAGATAACCAACTTTCCCGGAAAGTAGATATTTCCCATTTTTATGATACAAATTTCCCGTTTCTATGATATCTTTTCGGGAAAGTTGTTTATTTAAACTTTCAAATTTCGCGGAAAGTAGATATTTCCCCATTTTTTATGATACAAATTTCCTGTTTTTCTATGATAATCTATTTTCGGCAAATTTGGTTATCTAACCAACTTTCCCGGAAAGTAGATATTTCCCATTTTTATGATACAAATTTCCCGTTTTCTATGATAATCTACTTCCCAAATTAGGTAATATTTCCCCGAAAATACAATCTACTTTCCCAAAAGTCGATAATCTCTTTCCCGATTAGAAAATCTATCTACTTTTCGGGGAAGTGAATATTTCCCGGAAAGTCGATATTTCCCATTTTTATGATACAAATTTCCCGTTTTCTATGATAATCTATTTTCGGGAAAGTTGGTTATCTAAAACTTTCGCGGAAAGTGAATATTTCCATTTTTTATGATACAAATTTCCCGTTTTCTATGATAATCTATTTTCGGCAAATTTGGTTATCTTAACTTTCGAAAGTCGATATTTCCATTTTTATGTCAAATTTCCGTTTTCTATGATAATCTATTTTCGGAAAGTTGGATCTAAGAAACTTTCGCGGAAAGTAGATATTTCCCATTTTTATGATACAAATTTCCCGTTTCTATGATAGTCTATTTTCGGCAAATTTGGTTTATCTAACAACTTTCGGAGTAGATATTTCCCATTTTTATGATACAAATTTCGTTTTCTATGATAATCTACTTCCCAAAATTAGGTAATATTTCTACGAAAATACGAAAATCTACTTTCCCAAAAGTCGATAATCTACTTTCCCGTAAATTAGAAAATCTATCTACTTTTCAGGAAGTAGATAACAACTTTCGGAAGTCGATATTTCCCATTTTTTATGATACAAATTTCCCGTTTTCTATGATAATCTATTTGCGGGAAAGTTGGTTATCTAGAAACTTTCGCGGAAAGTAGATATTTCCCATTTTTTATGATACAAATTTCCCGTTTTCTATGATAATCTATTTTCGGCAAATTTGGTTATCTAACAACTTTCCCGGAAAGTAGATATTTCCCATTTTTATGATACAATTTCCGTTTTCTATGATAATCTACTTCCCAAAATTAGGTAATATTTCCCCGAAAATGCAATCTACTTTCCCAAAAAGTCGATAATCTACTTTCCGAAAATTAGAAATCTATCTACTTTTCGGGAAGTAGATAACAACTCCCGGAAGTAGATATTTCCCATTTTTATGATACAAATTTCTCGTTTTCTATGATAATCTATTTTCGGGAAGTTGGTTATTAACCAACTTTCCGGAAATCGATATTTCATTTTTATGATACAAATTTCCCGTTTTCTATGATAATCTATTTTCGGGAAGTTGGTTATCTAAACTTTCGCGGAAAGTAGATATTTCCCATTTTTTATGATACAAATTTCCCGTTTTCTATGATAATCTATTTCGGCAAATTTGGTTATCTCACCAACTTTCGGAAAGTAGATATTTCCCATTTTTTATGATACAAATTTCCCGTTTTTCTATGATAATCTATTTTCGGCAAATTTGGTTATCTAACTCAACTTTCGGAAAGTAGATATTTCCCATTTTTTATGATACAAATTTCTCGTTTTCTATGATAATCTATTTTCGGGAAAGTTTGTTATCTAAAACTTTCCGGAAAGTCGATATTTCCATTTTTATGATTCAAATTTCCCGTTTTCTATGATAATCTATTTTCGGCAAATTTGGTTATCTACCAACTTTCCCGGAAATTCGATATTTCCATTTTTATGATACAAATTTCCGTTTTCTATGATAATCTATTTTCGGGATAGTTGGTTATCTAAAAAACTTTCGCGGAAAGTAGATATTTCCCATTTTTTATGATACAAATTTCCCGTTTTCTATGATAATCTACTTCCCAAAATTGGGTAATATTTCCCCGAAAATACGAAAATCTACTTTCCCAAAAGTCGATAATCTACTTTCGAAAATTAGAAAATCTATCTACTTCTCGGGGAAGTAGTAACTCTTTCGGAAAGTAGATATTTCCATATGATACAAATTTCCGTTTTCTATGATAATCTATTTTCCGGGAAAGTTGGTTATCTAAAACTTTCGCGGAAAGTAGATATTTCCCATTTTTATGAAACAAATTTCCGTTTTTCTATGATAATCTATTTTCGGCAAATTTGGTTATCTAACCAACTTTCCGGAAAGTCGATATTTCCCATTTTTATGATATAAATTTCCCGTTTTCTATGATAATCTATTTTCGGGAAAGTTGGTTATCTAAAAACTTTCACGGAAAGTAGATATTTCCATTTTTATGATACAAATTTCCCGTTTTCTATGATAATCTATTTTCGGCAAATTTGGTTATCTAATAACTTTCCGGAAAGTAGATATTTCCCATTTTTATGATACAAATTTCCCGTTTTCTATGATAATCTACTTAAAATTAGGTAATATTTCCCCGAAAATACGAAAATCTACATTCCCAAAAAGTCGATAATCTACTTTCCCGAAAATTAGAAAATCTATCTAATTTTCGGAAATAGATAACCAACTTTCGGAAAGTAGATATTTCCCATTTTTATGATACAAATTTCTCGTTTTCTATGATAATCTATTTTCGGGAAGTTGGTTATCTAACCAACTTTCCGGAAAGTCGATATTCCATAATTTATGATACAAATTTCCGTTTTCTATGATAATCTAGTTTCGGGAAAGTTGGTTATCTAAAACTTTCAGGAAAGTAGATATTTCCCATTTTTTATGATACAAATTTCCCGTTTCTATGGTAATCTATTTTCGGAAATTTGGTTATCTAACCAACTTTCCCGGAAAGTAGATATTTCCCATTTTTTATAATACAAATTTCCCGTTTTCTATGATAATCTACTTCGCAAAATTAGGTAAAATTTCCCCAAAATTCGAAAATCTACTTCCCCGAAAAGTCGATAATCTACTTTCCCGAAAAGTAGAAAATCTATCTACTTTTCGAGAAGTAGATAACGAACTTTCCCGGAAAGTAGATATTTCCCATTTTTTATGATACAAATTTCCCGTTTTCTATGATAATCTATTTTCGGGAAAGTTGGTTATCTAAGAAACTTTCGCGGAAAGTAGATATTTCCCATTTTTATGATACAAATTTCCCGTTTTCTATGATAATCTATTTTCGGGAAAGTTGGTTATTTAAGAAACTTTCGCGGAAAGTAGATATTTCCCATTTTTTATGATACAAATTTCCCGTTTTTTATGATAATCTATTTTCGGCAAATTTGGTTATCTAACCAACTTTCCCGGAAAGTCGATATTTCCCATTTTTTATGATACAAATTTCCCGTTTTCTATGATAATCTATTTTCTGGAAAGTTGGTTATCTAAGAAACTTTCGCGGAAAGTAGATATTTCCCATTTTTTATGATACAAATTTCCCGTTTTCTATGATAATCTATTTTCGGCAAATTTGGTTATCTAACCAACTTTCCCGGAAAGTAGATATTTCCCATTTTTTATGATACAAATTCCCGTTTTCTATGATAATCTACTTCCCAAAATTAGGTAATATTTCCCCGAAAATACGAAAATCTACTTTCCTAAAAAGTCGATAATCTACTTTCCCGAAAATTAGAGGTAAATTCATTCACTTTTCGGGAAGTAGATAACCAACTCTCCCGGAAAGCAGATATTTCCATTTTTATGATACAAATTTCTCGTTTTCATGATAATTTATTTCGGGAAAGTTGGTTATCTAACCAACTTTCCTGAAAGTCGATATTTCCCCATTTTTATGATACAAATTTCCCGTTTTCTATGATAATCTACTTTTCGGGAAAGTAGATAACCAACTTTCCCGGAAAGTAGATATTTCCCATTTTTTATGATACAAATTTCCCGTTTTCTATGATAATCTATTTTCGGCAAATTTGGTTATCTAACCAACTTTCCCGGAAGGTAGATATTTCCCATATTTTATGATACAAATTTCCCGTTTTCTATGATAATCTACTTCTCAAAATTAGGTAATATTTCCCCGAAAATACGAAAATCTACTTTCTCAAAAAGTCGATAATCTACTTTCCCGAAAAGTAGAAAATCTATCTACTTTTCGGGGAAGTAGATAACCAACTTTCCCGGAAAGTAGATATTTCCCATTTTTATGATACAAATTTCCTGTTTCTATGATAATCAGTGTATTCCATTTTTATGATACAAATTTCCCGTTTTCTGATAATCTATTTTCGGAAGTTGGTTTGTCATCATGGAGATATTTCCCATTTTTATGTTCCGTTTTCTGTGTCTATTTTCGGCAAATTGGTTATCTAAAACCGAGTAGATATTTCCCATTTTTTATGATACAAATTTCCGTTTTCTATGATAATCTATTTCCCAAAAGTTGGTATATTTCGAAATAATCTACTTTCAAGTGTATCTATCGAAATTAGAAAATCTATCTTTTCGGAAGAGATAGTGGATATTTCCCATTTTTTATGATATCATTCCCGTTTTCTATGATAATCTATTTTCGGCAAATTTGGTTATCTAACCAACTTTCCCGGATAGATATTTCCATTTTTATGATACAAATTTCCCGTTTTATGATAATCTACTTCCAATTAGGTAATATTTCCGAAAATACGAAAATCTACTTTCCCAAAAGTCGATAATCTACTTTGAATAGAAAATCTATCTACTTTTCAGGAAGTAGATAACCCTTTCGGAAAGTAGATATTTCCCATTTTTATGATACAAATTCTCGTTTTCTATGATAATCTATTTTCGGGAAGTTGATTTATCTAAAACTTTCCCGAAAGTAGATATTCCCATTTTTTATGTTACAATTTCCGTTTTATGATAATCTATTTTCAATTGGTTTCTAAAACTTTCGATTTCCTTTTTTGTTTATAATCTATTTCGGAGGTTGGTTATCTAGAAAACTTTCGCGGAAAGTAGATATTTCCCATTTTTATGATACAAATTTCCCGTTTCTATGATAATCTATTTTCGGCAGAATTTGGTTTTAATAACTTTCCCGGAAAGTGATATTCATTTTTTTGATACAAATTTCCGTTTTCTTGTTATTTTTAGGTAATACGAAAATCTAAAAGGTGATAATCTACCGAAATTGAAAATCTATCTTCTTTTCGAGAGTAGATAATAACTTCGGAGTAGATATTTCCCTATGATAATGTATTTTCGGAAAGTTGGTTATCTAACCAACTTTCCCCGGAAGATCATTTCCATTTTATGATACAAATTTCGTTTCTATGATAATATTTCGGAAGTTGGTTATCTAAAACTTTCGCGAGTAGTTATTTCATTTATGTTTCCGTTTCTATGATAATCTATTTCATGAAATTTGGTTATCTATCCTTTCCCGGAAAGTAGATATTTCCCATTTTTTATGATCACATTCCCGTTTTCTATGATAATCTACTTCCAAATTAGTAATATTTCCCGAAAATACAATCTACTTTCCCAAAAGTCGATAATCTACTTTCCCGAATTGAAAAATCTATCTACTTTTCGGGAAGTAGACCTTATTTCCGAAAGTAGATATTTCCCATTTTTTGATACAAATTTCCCGTTTTCTATGATAATCTATTTTCCGGAGTTGGTTATTTGAAATAATCTTAAAGTTTTTTTGAATCTATCTACTTTTGTGATTCGATTTTATTTTTATGTCATTTCGTTTCTGATAATCTTTTTTGGTGGTTATCAACCAACTTTACGGAAGATATTTATTTTTTATGATACAAATTTCGTTTCTATGATAATCTATTTTCGGGAAAGTTGGTTATCTAAAACTTTTCTTAAAGTAGATATTTCCCATTTTTTTGATACAAATTTCCCGTTTTCTATGATAATCTATTTTCGGCAAATTTGGTTTTCTAACTTTCCGGAAAGTAGATATTTCCCATTTTTTATGATACAAATTTCCCGTTTTCTATGATAATCTACTTCCCAAAATTAGGTAATATTTCCCAATACGAAAATCTACTTTCCCCAAAAATTGATAATCTTTCCAAAATTAGAAAATCTATCTACTTTTCGAAGTAAATATGAAAGTAGATATTTCCCATTTTTTATGATACAAATTTCTCGTTTTCTATGATAATCTATTTTCGGGAAAGTTGGTTATCTAACCAACTTTCCCGGAAAATCATTGTATTCCCATTTTTATGATACAAATTTCCCGTTTTCTATGATAATCTATTTTCGGCAAAGTTGGTTATCTAAACTTTCCCGGAAAATAGATATTCCATTTTTATGATACAAATTTCCGTTTTTATGATAATCTATTTTCCGGTTGGTCTAAAACTTTCGAAGTAGATATTTCCCATTTTTATGATACAAATTTCCGTTTTCTATGATAATCTATTTTCGGCAAATTTGGTTATCAACAACTTTCCCGGAAAGAATATTTCCATTTTTATGATAAATTTTCCGTTTTCTATGATAATCTACTTCCAAAAATTAGGTAATATTTCCCCGAAAATACGAAATCTACTTTCCCAAAGTCGATAATCTACTTTTGAGTGAAAATCTATCTACTTTTCGAGTGATAACTTTCCGGAGTGATATTCCCATTTTTATGATAAAATTCTCGTTTTCTATGATAATCTATTTTCGGGAAAGTCGATATTTCCATTTTTATGATACAAATTTCCGTTTTCTATGATAATCTATTTTCGGGAAGGTTTGGTTATCTGAAACTATCGCGGAAAGTAGATATTTCCATTTTTATGATACAAATTTCCCGTTTTCTATGATAATCTATTTTCGGCAAATTTGGTTATCTAACTCAACTTTCGGAAGGTCGATATTTCCCATTTTTTATGATACAAATTTCCCGTTTTCTATGATAATCTATTTTCGAAGAAGTTGGTTATCTAAAACTTTCATGAAGCAGATTTTTTTATTTTTTATGATACAAATTTTCAGTTTTCTGTGATAATCTATTTTCGGCAATTTGGTTATCTAACCAACTTTCCGGAAAGTAGATATTTCATTTTTATGATACAAATTTCTGTTTTCTATTTTTCGGAAGTTGAACAAAAGCTTTCTGAAAGTAGATATTTCCCATTTTATGATGCAAATTTCCGTTGTCTATGATAATCTATTTTCAGCAAATTTGGTTATCTAACCAACTTTCCGGAAAGTAGATATTTCCCATTTTTATGATACAAATTTCCCGTTTTCTATGATAATCTACTTCCCAAAATTGGGTAATATCTCGAAAATACAATCTACTTTCCCAAAAAGTCGATAATCTACTTTCGAAAATTAGAAAATCTATCTACTTTTTGGGAAGTAGATATTATTTCGGAAAGTAGATATTTCCCCATATGATACAAATTTCTCGTTTTCTATGATAATCTATTTTCGGGAAAGTTGGTTATCTAACAACTTTCCCGGAAGAATCGATATTCCCATTTTTTATGATACAAATTTCCCGTTTTCTATGATAATCTATTTTCGGAAGTTGGTTATCTAAAAACTTTTGCGGAAAGTAGATATTTCCCCATTTTTTATGATACAAATTTCGTTTTTCCGCATTAAACTATTTTCGGGAAAGTTGGTTATCTAACTTATTTCGCGGAAATCGAATATTTCCCATTTTTTAATGATACAAATTTCGTTTTCTATGATAATCTATTTTGGAAAGTTGGTTATCTAAAACTTTCTGGAAAGTAGATATTTCCCATTTTTTATGATACAAATTTCCCGTTTTGCTTGATAATCTATTTTCAGGGAAAGTTGGTTATCTAAAACTTTCGCGGAAAGTAGATATTTCCATTTTTTATGATACAAATTTCGTTTTCTATGATAATCTATTTTCGGCAAATTTGGTTATCTAATAACTTTCGGAAAGTAGATATTTCCCATTTTTATGATACAAATTTCCCGTTTTCTATGATAATCTACTTCCAAAATTAGGTAATATTTCCCGAAATACGAAAATCTCACCCCAAAAGTCGATAATCTACTTTCCCGAAAATTAGAAAATCTATCTACTTTTCGAGAGTAGATAACCAACTTTCCGGAAAGTAGATATTCCCATTTTTATGATACAAATTTCCCGTTTTCTATGATAATCTATTTTCGGGAAAGTTGATTATCTAAAACTTTCACGGAAGGTAGATATTTCCCATTTTTTTTATGATACAAATTTCCGTTTTCTATGATAATCTATTTTCGGGAAATTTGGTTTATTTAACCAACTTTCCGGAAAGTAGATATTTCCCATTTTTATGATACAAATTTCCCGTTTTCTATGTAATCTACTTCCCAAAATTAGGTAATATTTCCCCGAAAATACGAAAATCTACTTTCCCAAAAGTCGATAATCTACTTTCCCGAAATTAGAAAATCTATCTTTTTAGGGAAGTAATAACAACTTTCGGAAGTAGATATTTCCCATTTTTATGATACAAATTTCTCGTTTTCTGTGATAATCTATTTTCCGGAAGTTGGTTTATCCTAACTTTTCGGAAATTCGATATTTCCCATTTTTTATGATACAAATTTCCGTTTTCTATGATAATCTATTTTCCGGGAAAGTTGGTTATCTCTAAAACTTTGGCGGAAAGTAGAATTTCCCATTTTTTATGTTCCCGTTTTCTATGATAATCTATTTTCGGGAAAGTTGGTTATCTAGAAACTTTCGCGGAAAGTAGATATTTCCCATTTTTTATGATACAAATTTCCCGTTTCTATGATAATCTATTTTCGGCAAATTTGGTTTATCTAATAAACTTTCCCGGAAAGTAGATATTTCCCATTTTTGTGATACAAATTTACCGTTTTCTATGATAATCTACTTCCCAAAAAGGTAATATTCCCCGAAAATACGATCTACTTTCCCAAAAGTCTATAATCTACTTTCCCGAAATTAGAAAATCTATCTACTTTTCGGATAGATCTAACTTTCCCGGAAAGTAGATATTTCCTTTTATGATACAAATTTCTCGTTTTCTATGATAATCTATTTTCCGGGAAAGTTGGTTATCTAACCAACTTTTCGGAAAGTCGACCCTTTTTTGATACAAATTTCCCGTTTTCTATGATAATCTATTTTTCGGGAAAGTTGGTTATCTAAAACTTTGGCGGAAAGTAGATATTTCCCATTTTTTATGATACAAATTTCCCGTTTTCTATGATAATCTATTTTCGGGAAAGTTGGTTATCTAAACTTTCACGGAAAGTAGATATTTCCCATTTTTATGATACAAATTTCCGTTTTTCTGATAATCTATTTTCGGAAATTTGGTTATCTACTCTAACTTTCGGAAAGTAGATATTTCCCATTTTTATGACACAAATTTCCTTTTCTATGATAATCTACTTCCAAAAATTGGTAATATTTCTACGAAAATACGAAAATCTACTTTCCCAAAAGTCGATAATCTACTTTCGAAAATTAGAAAATCTGTTTACTTTTCGGGAAGTAGATAACCAACTTTCGGAAAGTAGATATTTCATTTTTATGATACAAATTTCGTTTTCTATGATAATCTATTTTCGGAAAGTTGGTTATCTAACCAACTTTCCCGGAAGGTCGATATTTCATTTTTTATGATACAAATTTCCCGTTTCTATGAAAATCTGTTTGCGGGAAAGTTGGTTATCTTAAAACTTTCGTGGAAAGTAGATATTTCCCATTTATGATACAAATTTCCCGTTTCTGTAATCTTTTGGCAGAATTTGGTTTATCTAACCAACTTTCCGGAAGTAGATATTTCCCATTTTTTATGATACAAATTTGTTTCTATGATAATCTACTTAAAATTAGGTAATATTTCCCCGAAAATACGAAATCTACTTTCCCCAAAGTCGATAATCTACTTTCCGAAATGGAAAATCTATCTACTTTTCGGGAAGTAGATAATCAACTTTCCGGAAAGTAGATATTTCCATTTTTATGATACAAATTTCTCGTTTTCTATGATAATCTATTTTCGGGAAAGTTGGTTATCTAACCAACTTTCCGAAAGTCGATATTTCCCATTTTATGATACAAATTTCCGTTTTCTATGATAATCTATTTTCGGGAAATTGGTTATCTAGAAACTTTCGCGGAAAGTAGATATTTCCCATTTTTTATGATACAAATTTCCCGTTTTCTATGATAATCTATTTTTCGGGAAAGTTGGTTTATCTAAAACTTTCGCGGAAGTAAGATATTTTCCCATTTGTTATGATACAAATTTCCCGTTTTCTATGATAATCTATTTTCCGGGAAAGTTGGTTATCTAACTAACTTTCGCGGAGGAAAGTCGATATTTCCATTTTTTTATGATACAATTCCGTTTTCTATGATAATCTATTTTCGGGAAAGTTGGTTATCTAAAACTTTTCATGAAAGTAGATATTTCCCATTTTTTATGATACAAATTTCCCGTTTTCTATGATAATCTACTTCCCAAATTAGGTAATATTTCCGAAAATGCGAAATCTACTTTCCCAAAGTCGATAATCTACTTTCCCGAAATTGGAAAATCTATCTACTTTTCGGGGAAGTAGATAACCAACTTTCCCGGAAAGTAGATATTTCCCATTTTTTATGATACAAATTTCCCGTTTTCATGATAATCTATTTTCGGGAAAGTTGGTTATCTAAAAACTTTTCATGGAAAGTAGATATTCCCATTTTTTATGATACAAATTTCCCGTTTTTCTATGATAATCTATTTTCGGCAAATTTGGTTTATCTAACCAACTTTTCCGGAAAGTAGATATTTCCATTTTTATGACACAAATTTCCGTTTTCTGTGATAATCTACTTCCAAAATTAGGTAATATTTCCCCGAAAATACGAAAATCTACTTTTCCCAAAAGTCGATAATCTACTTAATTGAAAAATCTATCTACTTTTCGGGAAGTAGATAACAACTTTCGGAAAGTAGATATTTCCATTTTTATGATACAAATTTCTCGTTTTCTGTGATAATCTCTTTTTCGGGAAAGTTGGTTATCTAAAACTTTCGCGGAAGCAGATATTTCCCATTTTTTTATGATACAAATTTCCGTTTTCTATGATAATCTATTTTCGGCAAATTTGGTTTATCTAACAACTTTCGAAGATGATATTTATTTTTATGATACAAATTTCCGTTTTTCTATGATAATCTATTTTCAGGAAAGTTGGTTTATCTAAGCTTTCGCGGAAAGTAGATATTTCCCATTTTTTTGATACAAATTTCCCTAAATACGAAAATCTACTTTCCAAGTCGATAATCTACTTTCGAAAGTTGGAAAATCTATCTACTTTTCGGGAAGTACATAACCAACTTTCCGGAAAGTAGATATTCCCATTTTTTATGATACAAATTTCTCGTTTTCTATGATAATCTCTTTTCGGGAAAGTTGGTTATCTAAAAACTTTCGGAAAGTAGATATTTCCCATTTTTATGATACAAATTTCCCGTTTCTATGATAATCTATTTTCGGCAAATTTGGTTAGATAATAACTTTCCGGAAGTCGATATTCCCATTTTTTTGATACAAATTTCCGTTTTCTATGATAATCTATTTTCGGGAAAGTTGGTTTATCTAAAACTTTCGCGGAAAGTAGATATTTCCCATTTTTTATGATACAAATTTCCCGTTTTCAATGATAATCTATTTTCGACAATTGGTTATCTAACTAACTTTCGGAAAGTAGATCTTTCCTATTTTTATGATACAAATTTCGTTTTCTATGATAATCTACTTCCCCAAAATTAGGTAATATTTCCCGAAAATGCAATCTACTTTAAAAGTCGATAATCTACTTTCCCGAAAATTAGACAATCTATCTCCTTTTCGAGAGTAGATAACCACTTTCCGGAAAGTAGATATTTCCATTTTTATGATACAAATTTCTCGTTTTCTCTGATAATCTATTTTTCGGGAAAGTTGGTTATCTAACCAACTTTCGGAAAATCGATATTTCCATTTTTATGATACAAATTTCCCGCGCTTGATAATCTATTTTCGGGAGGATTGGTTATCTAGCTTTCGCGGAAAAGTAGATATTTCCCCAATTTTTATGATACAAATTTCCCGTTTTCTATGATAATCTATTTTCGGCAAATTTGGTTATCAACAACGTTCCCGGAAGTAGATATTTCCCATTTTTATGATACAAATTTCCCTTTTGTATGATAATCTATTTTCGAAGTTGGTTATCTGAAACTTGGAAAGTAGATATTTCCCATTTTTTATGATACAAATTTCCCGTTTTCTATGATAATCTATTTTCGGCTTAAATTTGGTTATCAACAACTTTCCCGGAAAGTAGATATTTCCCATTTTTTATGATAAAATTTCCGTTTTCTATGATAATCTACTTCCAAAATTGGGTAATATTTCCCCGAAAATAAAATCTACTTTCCCAAAAGAGTCGATAATCTGCTTTTCGAAAATTAGAAATCTATCTGCTTTTCGGGAAGTAGATAACCAACTTTCGGAAAGTAGATATTTTCCATATGATACAAATTTCGTTTTTCTGATAATCTATTTTCGGGAAATTGATTATCTAAAAACTTTCGCGGAAAGTAGATATTTCCCATTTTATGATACAAATTTCCCGTTTTTCTATGATAATCTATTTTCGGGAAATTTGTTTATCTAACTTTGGAAAGTAGATATTTCCCATTTTTTGTGATACAAATTTTCGTTTTCTGTGATAATCTACTTCCAAATTAGGTAATATTTCCCGAAAATACGAAAATCTACTTTCCCAAAAGTCGATAATCTACTTTCCGAAATTAGAAAATCTATCTACTTTTCGAGTAGATAACCAACTTTCCCGGAAAGTAGATATTTCCCATTTTTATGATACAAAATTTCTCGTTTTCTATGATAATCTATTTTCCGGAAAGTTGGTTATCTAACCAGCTTTTCGGAAGAATCGATATTCCCATTTTTATGATACAAATTTCCCGTTTCTATGATAATCTATTTTTCGGGAAAGTTGGATATCTAAACTTTAATTGGAAAATATTTCCCATTTTTATGATACAAATTTCCGTTTTCTATGATAATCTATTTTCGGGAAAGTTGTTTATCTAAACTTTCGCGGAAAGTAGATATTTCCCATTTTTATGATACAAATTTCCCGTTTTCTGATAATCTATTTTCTGCAAATTTGGTTATCTATTAACTTTCCGGAAAGTAGATATTTCCCATTTTTGTGATACAAATTTCCGTTTTCTGTGATAATCTACTTCCCAAAATTGGGTAATATTTCCCGAAAATACGAAAATCTACTTTCCCAAAGTCTATAATCTACTTTCCGAAATTAGAAAATCTATCTGCTTTTCGGGGAGTAGACTCAACTCTTCGGAAGTATATATCCATTTTTTATGATACAAATTTCTCGTTTTCTGATAATCTATTTTCGGGGAAGTTGGTTTATCTAACCAACTTTTCGGAAAAGTCGATATTTCCCATTTTTTATGATAAATTTCCCGTTTTCTATGATAATCTATTTTCGGAAGGTTGGTTATCTAAACTTTTGGCGGAAAGTAGATATTTCCCCATTTTTTTGATACAATTTCCGTTTTCTATGATAATCTATTTTCGGGAAAGTTGGTTATCTAAAACTTTTAGCGGAAGTAGATATTTCCATTTTTTATGATACAAATTTCCGTTTTCTATGATAATCTATTTTTCGGCAAATTTGGTTATCTAATCAACTTTCCCGGACAGTAGATATTTCATTTTTATGATACAATTTCCGTTTTCTATGATAATCTATTTTCGGGAAGTTGGTTTATCTAAAAACTTTCGCGGAAAGTAGATATTTCCCATTTTTTATGATACAAATTTCCCGTTTTCTCTGATGTAATCTATTTTCGGGAAAGTTGGTTATCTAAAACTTTTCGGAAAGTAGATATTTCCCATTTTTATGATACAAATTTCGTTTTCTATGATAAACTTTTTCGGGAAAGTTGGTTATCTAACACTTTCGCGGAAGTCGATATTCCATTTTTGTGATACAATTTCCGTTTTCTATAATCTATTTTCGGAAAAGTTGGTTATCTAAACTTTCGCGGAAAGTGGATATTTCCCATTTTTTATGATACAAATTTCCGTTTTCTATGATAATCTACTTCCCAAATTAGGTAATATTTCCCCGAAAATACGAAAATCTACTTTCCCAAAAGTCGATAATCTACTTTCGAAAATTGGAAAATCTATCTACTTTCGGGGAAGTAGATAACCAACTTTCCGGAAAGTAGATATTTCCCATATGATACAAATTTCCGTTTTCCATGATAATCTTTTTTCGGGAAAGTTGGTTTATCTAAACTTTCGCGGAAAGTAGATATTTCCCATTTTTTATGATACAAATTTCCGTTTTCCATGATAATCTATTTTCGGGAAAGTTGGTTATCTAAGCTTTCGCGGAAGTAGATATTTCCCATTTTTTATGATACAAATTTCCGTTTTCTATGATAATCTATTTTTCGTAGAATTTGGTTATCTATCTTAACTTTCCCGGAAGTAGACATTTCATTTTTATGACTCAAATTTCCCGTTTTCTATGATAATCTACTTCCAAAAATTAGGTAATATTTCCCGAAAAATGCAATCTACTTTCCCAAAAAGTCGATAATCTACTTTCGAAAATTAGAAAATCTATTACTTTTTCGAAGTAGATTATAACTTTCGGAAAGTAGATATTTCCCATTTTTTATGATACAAATTTCTCGTTTTCTATGATAATCTATTTTCCGGGAAAGTTGGTTATCTAGCTAACTTTCCCGGAAACGATATTCCCATTTTTATGATACAAATTTCCGTTCCCTATGAAAATCTATTTGCGGGAAAGTTGGTTTATCTAAAACTTTTCGTGGAAAGTAGATGTTTCCCATTTTTTATGATACAAAATTTCCGTTTTCTGTATTAATCTACTTCCCAAAATTAGGTAATATTTCCCCGAAAATACGAAAATCTACTTTCCCCAAAAAGTCGATAATCTACTTTCCCGAAGTGGAAAATCTATCTACTTTTCGAGTGAATATCTTTCAGGAAAGTAGATATTTCTATTTTTATAGACTATTATTCTATGAAAATCTATTTTCGGGAAAGTTGGTTATCTAAAACTTTCGCGGAAAGTAGATATTTCCCCCATTTTTTATGATACAAATTTCCCGTTTTCTATGATAATCTATTTTCGGCAAATTTGATTTATCTAACCAACTTTCCCGGAAAGAGTAGATATTTCCCATTTTTTATGACACAAATTTCCGTTTTCTATGATAATCTGCTTCCAAAATTGAGTATTTCCCCGAAAATGCGAAAATCTACTTTCCCAAAGTCGATAATCTGCTTGAAAATTAGAGAAATCTATTTACTTTTCGAGGAGTAGATAACCAACTTTCCCGGAAAAGTCGATATTTCCCATTTTTTATGATACAAATTTCCGTTTTTCTGTGAAAATCTGTTGCGGGAAAGTTGGTTATCTAAGCTTTCATTGAAGAGTAGATATTTCCCATTTTTATGATACCACAAATTTTCCCGTTTTCTATGATAATCTATTTTCGGCAAATTTGGTTATCTATCTCCCGGAAAGTAGATATTTCCCCATTTTTTGATACAAATTTCCCGTTTTTCTATGATAATCTACTTCCCAAGAATTAGGTAATATTTCCCCGAAAATACGAAAATCCTACTTTCCCCAAAAAGTCGATAATCTACTTTCCCGAAGTGGAAAAATCTATCTACTTTTCGGGAGTAGACTCTTTCGGTAAGTAGATATTTCCCCATTTTTATGATACAAATTTCTCGTTTCTATGATAATCTATTTTCGGCAAATTTGGTTATCTAACCAACTTTCGGAAGAGTCGATGTTTCCATTTTTTATGATACAAATTTCCCGTTTTTCTATGATAATCTATTTTTCGCGAAGTTGGTTATCTGAAAACTTTCATGAAGGAAATAGATATTTCCATTTTTTATGATACAAATTTCCCATTTCTAAGATAATCTATTTTCGGAAAGTTGGTTATCTAAAACTTTCATGAGAGTAGATATTTCCCATTTTTATGATACAAATTTCCGTTTCTATGATAATCTATTTTCGGCAAATTTGGTTATCTAACCAACTTTCGGAAAGTAAATATTTCCCCATTTTTTATATTCTAAATTTCCGTTTTGTATGATAATCTATTTTCGAGAAGTTGGTTATCTAAGAAAACTTTCGCGGAAAGTAGATATTTCCCATTTTTATGATACAAATTTCCCGTTTCTATAGTGAAATCTATTTTCGGCAAATTTGATTTATCTAACTCTAACTTTCCCGGAAGAGTAGATATTTCCCATTTTTTATGATACAAATTTCCCGTTTTCTATGATAATCTACTTCAAAATTAGTGTATTTCCCGAAAATACGAAAATCTACTTTCCCAAAAGTCGATAATCTACTTTCGAATTAGAAAAATCTATCTACTTTTCGGGAAGTAGATAACCAACTTTCGGAAAGTAGATATTTCCCATTTTTATGATACAAATTTCTCGTTTTCTATGATAATCTATTTTCGGGGAGAAGTTGGTTATCTAACCAACTTTCCCGGAAAATCGTATTCCATTTTTATGATACAAATTTCCCGTTTTTCTATGATAATCTATTTTTCGGGAAGGTTGGTTATCTAGAAACTATCGCGGAAAGTAGATATTTCCCATTTTTTATATTCTAAAATTTCCCGTTTTCTATGATAATCTATTTTCCGTGGGTGGTTATCAACCAACTTTCCCGGAAGTCGATATTTCCATTTTATGATACAAATTCCCGTTTTCTATGATAATCTATTTTCGGGAAAGTTGGTTATCTAAAAACTTTCGCCGGAAAAGCAGATTTTTCCCATTTTTATGATACAAATTTCCAGTTTTCTATGATAATCTATTTTCGGCAAATTGGTTATCTATTAACTTTCCCGGAGAGTAGATATTCCCATTTTTATGATACAAAATTTCCTGTTTTCTATTTTTCGGGAAGTTGGTTATCAAAAAAACTTTCGCTAGTAGATATTTCCCATTTTTTATGATGCAAATTTCCGTTTTCTATGATAATCTATTTTTCAAAGCAAATTTGGTTATCTAACCAACTTTCCCGGAAAGTAGATATTTCCCATTTTTATGATACAAATTTCCCGTTTTCTGTGATAATCTACTTCCCAAATTAGGTAATATTTCCCCGAAAATACGAATCTACTT
>NW_024725662.1:0-8428 GCF_018991925.1 Homarus americanus | reverse complement strand
TTTTGCTGAAGCGTAATGCATTTCAATGTAAATTAGGATAAACTACATGAAAACAAAAGACTTTACCTGACCTTCCGATGTTCAAGATATGTTACTCGTTTTTTTAGTAGTTTTCGGTTAAAATACTCTTATATTAGTGTTATTCTATTCATACTGTGCTTGATATAATACATTCACGGAATTGTAATATTTTTGCAACTACAATGCTGATGTCAACACAAGCGTGGTTACAGCGAGACTGACTGAGTAAGGGAGAGCTATGCGTTTGTGTGTGAGGTTGCAGGAGCGGGCGGTGTCCCGTGTTCGGTGCCGCGTGCGAGTTGAATGTACTTCAATTACTTCAATGTACAGAATATTCCTCCGGCGGGGCAATCCGCATATTTGCAAATCCGTGAATGCTAAACCCGCGTATGTTAAGGGCCGACTGTACTCAGATATTTTCTCAAGGAATATTTGCCGTAACTCAAAAGGATTACATTCTTTTTTTTTTAACTCTAGCTTATCAATTCTCACAGATACACTCTCCATGAACCAAGGTTTCAAATAAACTTTGTTTGGCAAAGGTTCACACAAATCTACAATATTATATTCACACAACATCTGACAAAGTTTTTTAGTATAAGTATTCATCTTAAAATTACTAGTTATTGCATAAGTAAATTTATCAACAGCAGACTTCAGATACCCATCACCACGCCTAATAAGCTTTAGAGTAGAAATGACAGTTAACTCTCTAATTCTGTGTATTATGCTCGGGACATTTAGCTCCATCCTCATAATCTCTATTCTTGTCGTCTTTGAACAACGAAGCACAATCCTCATTGCTTCATTCTGAATAAGCTCTAATGGCCTAAGACCTTTTCCTGAGTAAGAAGCTAGAACTGGAGCTGAATAATCAATGATACTCCTAACTGTACTCAAGTACGTACATAGATCTTAAAACTGGTATACCAACACCATTTGCTCTATTTGACAAAACTTTCAGAGGTTTTAGCCGAGCTGTACATATATTTTTGACATCAGTAATTTGATCCTTAACATTATTATTTACACCCACAAACATTCCCAGATATTTGTAACTGGATACTTATTGCAATTTTATTCCATTTAGCCAAAATTCTTTTCCATTTATTGCCCTTCACTGAGATTTGGTTTTATTTTAATTAATGACCAGTCCCAAGGAGAGACAAAGATACTGCAGCTGATCAATGACCCTAGACATATCTTCCTCATTCTTACATCAGATCAGAATGTCATCAGCATAAATGATTACTTGGGACTCGCCCTGAAATTTGTAACTAGCCATTTTGTTCATAAGAATATTAAAAAGCATAGGGCTAAGAACGCCACCTCGTGGGGTACCCAACCCTAGACTTTTTTCTTCCGATTCATGACCTTGAAACCAGACACTCACTTTTCTGTTAATTAAGTAATCTGTAATCCACATCAATAATTTCCCATTTATACAAGACTTTCTAAGATCACTTCCTTATTTGCCGTATCAAAGGCACTTTTAAGATCTGCAAACAGTCTACACTTGAGATTAGCATTACTAAGACATTTAATCACACAATCTGTAGTGCTTTTACCCTTTAAAAATCCAAACACATTACTAGACAAGAGACCATCAATTGTATACAATATATTTAATACCATTCGCTCCATCATTGTAGATAGACAAGATGTAAAGGATATGGGTCTTTGATCACTATCACCCTTAGGCACAGGAACAATGAGTGCCATTTTATCTCCACACACCTTAGATTCATGCATTTTTCCACAGAATCTACACCGAAAATCATTATGGCATTTCCACGCCATATGCCCCCACTTGTAACACTTATAACATATTATTGGAGATTCGTTGTAGACAGCAACCCGTTTATATCCCACACATCTCACAAAGACCTTCTCTGGCGCTGGACCTTTGATTAGCGCAATTAGCTGTGGCATAGGTACTAGTTCTCCATCAATTTTAATTACACGTCTCTTGGCCCCAAAAAATCTATCGTCAGCCAACACATCCACGGGGTCGAGGTAAACAGGATAATCAAAAAGAATGATCTCATACATTTCCCAATGGACTCCACAGGCTTTTTCATCACTACATTCTCAAATCCTTCTGTAGTTAAATATCTAACTGCTGCCTCATCCTTCATAGTAATATAAGGAATATGTTTACCTTCTTTAAAGAGCACTTGATGGCACTTAGCGAGTCTAACTGAGCACTTTACCTCATCATGAAAATCCAGGCCATTATTCTTGGGGAAGTAAAGACGTGGCCTCCTTGATGAGTTGCTGCCGTCTACACCATCAATGGGGTTTAAACTCGTTGTACTGATCATGGTTGAAGAATGACTCACACCATCAATTTTCTTTCTCTTATCCACCAAGAGGGAAATATTATCTTCACTACTTGTACCTTCTCTATTCCTCCTTTTATTCTTCTTTTCGTATTAACAACTTTAAACGGCTCTTGTTCTTCACATTCACTGCTGCTGGACAGCTCCAAATCCGACAACAGTCCTCCTGCAGTACCCTCGGCTACATTGCTGTGTCTGCTGTATCCACCACCCAATTCAGTCATTTAATAAGCGACCTGCTCGCTGAAGCTCTTCCGTCAGCCATAACAGTTCGTGTCCAACCAGGGAGGTGTAGGAGAGCGCCCTCACTACACTAGTACAGCTTCACTACACTAGTACATCTTCACTACACTGGTACATCTTCACTACACTAGTACATCTTCACTACACTAGTACATCTTCACTACACTAGTACATCTTCACTACACCTAATTACATCTTCCTCTAACAATGGCACATCTTCTTCACTGTTTTCTGTTCACTTTCTACAACACCCCACAGTAATCTTACCTTTTTCTGGTACTGTCGCCTTCACTACATAGTACATCTTCACTACACCGTTACATCTTCACCTGACACTAGTACATCTTCTTTACTCGTACATCTTCACTACAACACTAGTATATGTTCACTACACTAGTACATCTTCACTACACTAGTACATGTTCACTACAACACTAGTACATCTTCACTACACTCGTACATCTTCACTACAACACTAGTACATCTTCACTACACTAGTACATGTTCACTACACTAGTACATCTTCACTACAACACTAGTACATCTTCACTACAACACTAGTACATGTTCACTACACTAGTACATCTTCACCGCTATTGCATCTTCTACTTTACGCTGAAGGTACATCTTTTCGCTCAGCTTTGATGCATCTTCACTACTCTGTTACGTCCTTTCTTTCAACGCCCTGGTACATCTTCACTACACTAATGCATCTTTACCACTGGTACATCTTACTACACTAGTACATCTTCACTTTCTACACTAAAGTACATCTTCTTTCCACAGCTTTAGTACATCTTCACTACAACACTAGTACATCTTCACTACAACACTAGTACATCTTCACTACACTAGTACATCTTCACTGCACTAGTACATGTTCACTACACTAGTACATCTTCACTACACTCGTACATCTTCACTACACTAGTACATCTTCACTACACTAGTACTTCATGTCCTCAATATTAATTCAAATATTGTAAAATTCCAACCATATTAGTTTAAAACTGAACCAAATCCGGAATTTTGAAATTGACTTCACGAGACATTACAAAGAAACCAACCATCACCATCATGCGCTTTGCAATTGTTGAAGGTAAGGGTCAAGATGCCTTATTGGTGTTCATACCCAATAATCACCTGGAGTGGCTTAACCCCAGGGTGATCCTTGAATACGACCCCACCATGGACGCTGAGGAGTACCCACCTAAGGCTGTGATTTGGGTCCCTGATCAGTTCATTACCTCTGTTAATTTGGAGATGGTGTCCTCCAGACCACAGACCATAACCCACATGCTACCACCAGCTACACCCTGCCGGGAACCTCACAGGCGCCACGAGGACCACAGGCGCCACGAGGAGCAACAGTTCCACAGGCGCCACGAGGAGCAACAGTTCCACAGGCGCCACGAGGAGCAACAGTTCCACAGGCGCCACGAGGAGCAACCGTTCCACAGGCGCCACGAGGAGCAACCGTTCCACAAGCGCCGTGACGAGCGGTTCTATGAAGAGCGGCGGTTCCGCGAAGAGCCTCGATTCCAAGGCCTCTGTCACAACTGCTCAGAGCTACGATGCCGCAGTCGTCAGGCACCGCGGTTCCACGACCATTACTGATACAATTGCTGATCAGTCGCGTCAACCCAAATATAATAAATTGTAAAACATTAATAAATTTTTTTGTTGTTTTTTAATTGTTTTCTTTGTTCTTTATTACATTTTATGGAACAAGTACTGATTTATTTGATTATATTCACACGAATATTATTTTTTAAATTGTTTTACTTGAAAAAAACAAATTCCAATTAGAGTACAATGATGACTGTGGTGTAGTGAAGAAGAATGATAGCATTCCACACGTCTTGGTGGAAACTCTTCAGGTGATCCAAAAATATAAAAGGTTTAAAATATCATAAAATAGAGTATTTTTAATTTCTTAATGCAAATAAAATCTAAATAAAAGATAAAATTATACAATAAAAAGGGAATTTAAAAGCCAATTTATGTAACTTAGAGAACGCTTCTCTCTCACCTCTCTAACCTTCTCTCTCTCTCTCTCACCTCTCTAACCTTCTCTCTCTCTCTCACCTTGTCTCTCACCTTTTCTCTCACCTTCTCTCTCTGTTAACTAATTTTTTGCACTAAATGGAGAAAATTAAATATTTTTTCATATTCAAACATTTATGATTTTTTTCTTTTCTTTTCTTGTGAAAACAAATACTAGACTCTTTCAACTTATTTTGTGCTGTAATGTCAGGTCTGTGATACTGTGTTTTGTGCACTCATACTTATTGGAGAATTTTGATTGCTTATGAAACAAATAACAGCAGGCCCAATACACTGCTTGGAGTCATGTAGAAAGTCTTCTATCCACGCTAGGACATTTCCCCGAATTCCGTACCCTTCCAGTTTGATTGTTAGCCTTTCGTGGGGTACACTGTCGAAAGCCTTGGCAAAATCTATATAAATATTGTCTATATTACCAGCCTGTTCCAGAATATGGGTCCAAATATCTAATACCTTGAGCAATTGTGTTAAGCAGGAGCGCCCCTGCATAAAACCGTGATGGCAATCCTTTACAAGGTTGTTTCGTATTAGATGTTCCATCGCAGCATCTCTGATAATACTCTCAAGTACTTTACATACAGTAGTACCCCGATTTACGCGGTTAATTGAACCCACGGGGTACCGCGTAAAGTGAACAACAGAACATATGGGATTAATTTCAATAGAGATTGGCCCGACCCCCAAACTCCACTTTTTCCGACACAATACCTATGTTGTATTAAAAATAACATCTTAATTTTATGATGGTATGCACACACAATTAATACTTAAGAAAAATACAGTCGCCAGGTTAATGTCCATTCAAATAATGGACTCAAATCTCCCCTCCCCCCCCTCTTCCCAGCTCACTAGCTCCTACCTCTGTGAGAAATGTTTGGGTGAAAACACTAGGATTTTAACGTTTGGTAATAAATAATACCTCAGACTAAAGTTAGGATAATATAATTGACATTTCTGGATTCCTTGCAGGTCAGGGAATATTTTGAATGTAAACTTCATATATTTTGCACAAAAGATAAAATATTTGCTTTGTGTAAACCAAATTATTACATTAGATCTAAAATTTGTATGTCTCATGCAAAATCCATGATGTTTATATTCAAAATGATCATCATATTGTAAGAATTCCAACAATGTAAATTATATTCTGGCCGGGTAATTTATATGAATTTTATGAGCAAAATAAAAAAAATATATACTTCACCGCGTATATGAGTAGATGCACTGTGGAAAGTGAAAGTCCGGTTCTGGCGAGGTACGGCGTAAATGAGAAATCGCGGAAAGTGAAACCGTGTAAAGCGGGGTAATACTGTAGTTATAATCAGGAATTTATAAATACAATTACATATTATATCCTTTTAGACCATAATTAAGAGGAATAGGATATCATTATTCACACCTTGAATATTATGAGCTCTGGATATAGTAAAGCGTAGACAGTGACTGAGATCACCACATTCCAAAATATCCAAATACTTTTCAGAGCTAACTCTTCCTTTAATCTGAGTTAGTTCACCCATGATGCTGTCTGTGTTTAACAAGCCCCAACCATTGACTGTCACATGATTCGCTTCTTGCCACCTTGTTGATGATGTGACGTTGATAACCTGGTGTTTGGCCGCCACAGTGGAGAGGACCCTGGGTGGTGGATGCTAAGGTCATCTCATCTAAGATCACCTGACCCCAAAAGTCTGTCTTCACCCTCGTATTGCCGGTAAACTGGAGGCTGGTAGTACGATGGCGATCTAACCTTTCCTTAATTGCCTGAGTCCTGTGGTGTATCCCGGCCTCATGTAACCTCCTTCTCACAGTTCCTGCAGAAACGTCAACTTGAAGCTGTTTTTAATGGTGACTGTCATGGGAGGCTGTGTCACCATGAGTCTTTCATCGTCCGCTGGGGTAGTCTTTCTCGGTCCACCAGACTTAGGTTGGGTTAGGAGGATTACACTTCCCTCCCTCCCTGCCACCTTCTCTCCCTCTCCTTCCTTCTCCCTCCCCACCACCTCCTCCCTCTCCTCCACCACCACCTCCTCCTCTTTCTCCCTCCCCACCACCCCATTATAAACCTTGATGACAGCTCTTGTTATCATTTATAAACAAATATTGACTAAAACAACCAATAGGAAACAACCTTATCACTCAGTTCCCGAGAGTGCCACAGTGCCACGTGAGAGTGCCAAGGTGCCACATGAGTTAGGAACGTTTGGTAGGGAGTAACACTTCACCTGGAGGCACAGACATTAAATAATTATCATACATAGAAAATCTAAAATGAAATACAGTTCAGTAAAAGTAATCAATAATGAATAAAGTGTTACTGTGCACTCACCTTTAATGTAGTCAGCTGAATGCACACGGGGCCTCAATTATTTGTTAATTAAACATGGAGACTACATTAATTGGCTGAAGCAGAGCAGGAGACAGGGCTGGGTGGGTAATCAATGCTGCTTTCTTTAGATAGGTTAATGTACTTGTTGGTTGAAGGTATTGGATCATCTTGAGGGAGTGAAGAGGCAGCAGTGGGGGACTTCTTAAAGTATTTGTCCAATTTAGACTGCACAGTTTGCCTTTTCTTTTCATTGTAAATCTCCCTGTAGCAAGCAAGTGCATCTTGGGTCAATCTGTCAACTTTAGCAAAACGCTAAACATTTTGATCCATTTCTTCAAAAATTTTCATCCCCCTTATTAATAGTAACAAATGCCTCTGTCATTTGTTTCACTGAAACTTTTTTTGGGAGTGCAGATTCTTCTTCTACATTTGACTCTCTTCTTCCTCTGCAATTTTCTGTGCCTCCAGTTTAATAAGATCCTCGTTACTTAGCTCTTCTGCTACACTTTCAACCAACTGCTCAACATCTTCATTATCACCTCGGGGAAATGCAGTAGAGGGTACGCTCGTTCTCGCAAGCGAGATAAATGCTGGTTTAATTCCCAAATATGGAAGTTGTTTGACATACTTCAGCCCTATTACGTCCCTGTTCACCCAGTGCCACAGTAGTAAATTCGCCAAATCGAAAGCTATGAATTGTATTCAGACGCTTGTTGAGCCCAATAACTTGATGACATAAACCATTATTCTCCATATGTCTGGGGTGCCCTTGACTCTTCAGGCTTCTACGCCCTTAACTCATGAGACATAAAGGCAAGCATGAACTTAGCATGCTTCCCTGTTGGGCACTGTAAACGCTTCTGCGCTTCACCTTGCACAAGGCTGTAGGGGAGTGCCCAATAAATAATAGCAAAAAAAAATTATAAATTTCTAACTTAAGCTGTTTACCCAACTCCACCATCTTGTTACTAATCTCAGAAATTACTTCATCTTCATTAAATCCTTTGAAACTGTTCACATATCTTTTCAGGACTTCTTCCATATTCCATTCATGCACTGACCTGTAACCTCATCCCATGCTGTTCTTTTTACATTTCAAAATGTTGTAGTCCTTCCAAAACTCTCTGAGCGGTTTCTCACCTTCAGTAGCAGCAACAGCCTGAGGGAAGGTCGTACGTAAATAATACTCTTTAAAAGCAGCAATAGCACTTTGATCCATGGGTTGGTTGACAGAAGTGTTAGGTGGAAGGTAGACTACCTTAACATCAGGGTGCAGGTCGTCCAGGTATGGTGGGTGTCCCGGAGCATTATCTAAAATTTATAAAATCTTGAACGCAACCCCTTGTTGCAGACAATACTCCTTGGCTTGTGGAATGAAACAACTCAGGAACCAATCCTCAAACAGTACTAGGGTCATCCAGGTTTT
>NW_024725661.1:0-24993 GCF_018991925.1 Homarus americanus | reverse complement strand
CCCTCACATACCCGGTGGCCCTTATATACCCGGTGGCCCTTATATAGCCGGTGGCCCTCACACACCCAGTGGCCCTCACACAAACTGTGGCCCTCACATTGCCTGTGGTCCTCACACACCCGGTGGCCCTCACACAGGCAACTGGATTACATGGACAGAGAGAGACTTAAATATACAGGGTGACCTTAAAAACATGAGGTCAGGTCATAATGATGTCATCCACTAATCCCCACACCAACACACACGTAGAGGAGCTTAAGAGAAGGGGGCGTGACGTGACTAGTCAGGTCATGTCAAAAATAAGCGACCCACAAAATTACTATCATACATCTAGATCAAAGGTTTTCAAAGCAATTTTTCACCTTGGGCCACTGACAAATACATTTATGTAACATATTATCAGTTTTGAACTGACCATCACTAAGGTTTATTGATTTTAATTCCTACAGTCTGTACTCACCCCTGAAGATGTAAATTATACGAAAGCGCTTGGGAACTTCGTGTTTTCTTTTTTCTTGTGGTTATCAGCATATACCTGGATCACGCGCACCTACAGTGATTTATTTGCATATATAATATATATATATATATATATATATATATATATATATATATATATATATATATAAATAAATAAATATATATATATATATATATATATATATATATATATATATATATATATATATATATATATATATTCAAAATAAGTTTTCTGATGTAGTAGGTTTGGGAAATTCGCTACATTTTGATTTTGGAAAAATCATATTTGGGAAACGCAAATTATATTAAACTTAACTTATCGGAATTTTCAACATGACAGCATGAAATTGCTAAGCCTGAATACTGGAGGCTGTAACGACCCAACTGTACGTCACCAAAAGTACCAGCTTACACCTCCCTCACCCTCGTTTACTGTGTCACACGTTTATATATATATACACACCTGTATATGCTGATAACCACTAGAAAACACGAAGTTCCCAAGCGCTTTCGTGTAATTCACATCTTCAGGGGTGAGTACAGATCCCTGAAGATGTGAATTACACGAAAGCGCTTGGGAACTTCTTGTTTATTTGTTTCCTTGTGGTTATCATATATATACTCTGATCACTCTGCACCTACAGGATTTATTTGTATATATATATATATATATATATATATATATATATATATATATATATATATATATTTATATTTGTCTTTATTCAAGATATCTGAGCGCAACTGTCTTGAATAAAGACGAAAGTTCAAGGCAATTCGTCGTTTCAATTTTGCCATGCGATTTTATCAAGATTTATCTATCCACGTTAGCCAGTGGATTTACGATATATATAAAAGAAATAGCCATATATATGTTATATATAATATATATATATATATATATATATATATATATATATATATATATATATATATATATATATATATATATATATATATATATACACACAATTGAACGAATTTGCTGTCAGTTATATATTTATATTGCCATTTTGAATTGTTGTATTGTATTCAAATGTTTGTCGACATGAAGCTCCCACCTGCCGTGTTCCATCTACATATTTTTACCATCAACATTTGGAGTGGACGCAAGTTTTTCATCAAAGGAGCAACACAGAGTATTTGTCGGGGCTCTTGTTTCAACACAACACATTGACTATTACAAAATGTAATAATTTGTCACTTTTACGTCTTACATATTTTATTTGAGATGCACAGGAGAGGAAAAAATAAAAACTGTGGAGAATATATTACAGTGTAATTTACACACAATGGTATTATAGATAGAATTAATTTAAGAAAAGAAAATTCTAGTGTACTCCAGACACCAAACAGTCGCTGTCCATCATTCTCAAAATCCATTATCTGAAAGGTCAGAGCCACTCTCTCACCTCACTCGGTGCATAAATTGACAAATTGAATATAAAAATTTTCTGTAAAACTCTGTTTCAAAATGTGCAAAATATGATTTGATGCTTTAAGAAAATAATAATTAGCTGAAGCTAAAAATGAAAACAAAAGACTTGTGAATAAAACACTCGGTGATTTTAGCTTCAAATGGTGATGTGTTGCTTCAGGTCTTAACATGATGGTGTTAGGAAATATTGGACAATACCTCCATGTACTGTGCTGTATATTGAGGGTAATTAATGATAACCAGCGCCATTCTTCAAGCTATTTTGTCATTGTATTAAACTGATGCATTGTTTGTTTATTAAGATAACAATGAAGTTTGAGACTGTCAGCTTCTTACACTAATACTACCAGCATAGTTTCCACCAAAAGCTGTCGTCTTATTTATAACATTTGAAGAACAAAGACACTACTAGGAACCTTTTGTTTAGTGTTACGACAGACACTCCCACTAATTAAAAACATACCTGTTTTGAATGGACACACACACAAACACACATACTCTCCTCCCAAAAGACTGAATAGAGGTGTATTTTTAACTAGTAACAAAGGTTGATGAGATGATAAACACCATTGTTGCCTTGATCATGTATTTTGCATTTAGATTTTGCAGCGACCATTGCAGCCTGGCGTCCTTCAACAAATATGTTTCAATCAGTCGTTGTCAGTAGTGTTAGCGAGGGAACACGTAACGAGTTTAGTGTTGTGTCTCTTTTACTGAACTGTGATGATTACTGGTGTATTGTGTAATGATTATCGTATTTTAGTTTGGCTCGGCTCACTTCTATGGCGGAAAATGTAAAAATACGTAGCAACGATTTTTTTTAGGAAGTGTTGCTTATAATTTGGTGGAAATTAAGTTTAAAAAATGACGAATGATTAAAATGTTGTGATTAAGATTATTGTTTTGTAAGAAAAGTCTGGAAATGTAAATACTTTTGCCTACGTTCATGAAAATGTTAAGTCTGTGTGTGTGTGTGTGTTTGTTTCATATTCGTTGCGCCTCAGCTTAATAAGTTTGTGTATTTTATAATCCACGTTACACAAACTAGAGCGAAAAACTGTCATATTTAAAAAATTTTAATCAAACTTTCCGGTTCACCAGATGTTACGTTCCTCGAATCATTTTTGCTACCAACCCTAAAAGTTGTGTTTCAGTGTAGCGTCGTCATTAATGGTCTTGTTGGTATTCCTTGTATTAGAGAGCGTCTCTAGCGTCGTGCAGTCAGATAAACTGTACATTTATTCTTCACTATATCAGACGACAGGCATTCCATTCATGACATTGGGCTCTTCCCGACAAACATGCCTAAAAAAATGTCTCTCTGCATCTTCCCCTTCATAAACATATACTATATTATACAGGGAGAGTCTGTAAAGGACCCAAGTTGCCATAAACAGTTGTTTGTATAACTTCACCAGACCCAGAGCTAAAGAAACATAAGTTCCTCCTTACACTCCTTATCTAGGCATCACGCGGTGGTTCCAGGAGATAACATTTAGTACAGAAGACTTTATCATTCATGTTCCTCTTCAACACACACACACACACACACACACTCTGACACCATCGTAATTTCAAGTCATAGGAAAGGGAGAAAAAGAGAGTTTGTTAGAGTTCCCAGTTCCGGACAACAAAAGTTTATTATTAATCCTACTGACTTGTGCACGTCACGCTCTGAATTAATCTCTCTCTCTCTCTCTCATAAGCGACCGAATATCGTGAATAAGTCAATTTACGGTGTGTGTGTGTGTGTAATTTGAGCTTTATTCGTCTTTTTCATGATGATTAAATACTCCTCCCAATTGAAAAAAAAAAGATGAGTTGATGATTTAACCTGACTGTGTACCGTACCTGGCCAGGTGGGTGACGGCGGCTCACTAAGTCAAAATGTATGAGGTATTTCCCCGTCCTACACCAAGCTGCCTTAACTCTACGCTGGTGAAAAATTTGGCGCTTCGAATTATGCAAACCAGAGGTCAAATATTGGCTCAGCTGCTCCGATTCTGCGACATTTCCTCTGATTTATGGAACATTATTGACCATTTCATGCCCCCCCCCCCTGCTGCTGCTCTCAATTTACGAAGAAGAGATTCTAATTTCTTCACTATGTATTTTTTTTTATCTATTTACCTTTACTTTTTGTACCTTGATCCGTTTATTGTCTCTTGAATATAAAACACTTGACGTTTCTTATTCATTTCACATTCTGTGTTTTATATTTTGTTCACAATGTTTATATTTTCTCTTCTAATCAGTGTTTGTATCTTTTTCTGACCTTGGTGTTCATTCCTGCTGTTTTTCTGACCTTGGTGTTCATTCCTGCTCTTTTTCTGACCTTGGTGTTCATTCCTGCTCTTTTTCTGACCTTGGTGTACATTCCTGCTCTTTTTCTGACCTTGGTGTTCATTCCTGCTCTTTTTCTGACCTTGGTGTTCATTCCTACTCTTTTTCTGACCTTGGTGTTCATTCCTGCTCTTTTTCTGACTTTGGTGTTTATTCCTGCTCTTTTTCTGATCTTGGTGTTCATTCCTGCTCTTTTTCTGACCTTGGTGTTCATTCCTGCTCTTTTTCTGACCTTGGTGTTCATTCCTGCTCTTTTTCTGACCTTGGTGTTCATTCCTGCTCTTTTTCTGACCTTGGTGTTCATTCCTGCTCTTTTTCTGACCTTGGTGTTCATTCCTGCTCTTTTTCTGACCTTGGTGTTCATTCCTGCTCTTTTTCTGACCTTGGTGTTCATTCCTGCTCTTTTTCTGACCTTGGTGTTCATTCCTGCTCTTTTTCTGACCTTGGTGTTCATTCCTGCTCATTTTCTTATATTGTTTGTTATATTTTTCGTCTCTAATTTCGTTATATTATTTTAGTATTGGTTGGGTTTTTGATGTTGTGTTGGTGTTCTTATTCGCTCTCTCTCTCACCTTTTTCTCCATCTTTTCCTCCCCCTCCTGTTTATCCTCCTCCTCCTCTTCCTCCCCTATACCCTCAGTCAGTACTCTCGCCACCAGAGAGGACTATGACGGCATCCCAATGTAAACAAACCTTCTCTCGCGTCTATAACATGGTGAAGGGCACATCAGCACCATAAAATCAACCCTATTGCACCATATTGCACCATAATTTAAGAGCCAATAATGGTGGGTAGACAGGTAGGTGCTGATAATGTCTACTAACGCTCGGATTTATGGTATAGCGGTGAAATTTTTTGTTGGTGCTTAATGGTGTGGTTGAGGAATTGTCTCTCATCTAGAGTCTATTAACCGTCTCTCTCTCTCTCTCTCTCTCTCTCTCTCTCTCATTAAGTAGCTCAATATGTCATATTTTCACTTGGCTCGTTCACCACATACGCATTGTATTAAATTCATTCAATGTCATCTTCTTTGACTAAATGGAACAAAGTGCCAGCAACACCATTTTTGCTCTCGTAATGGCATTTTCCGGCACATCGTTGTACAAGCTGCTCGTAATTGATTTTTTCAGTTAGTGAAGCAAAATTCGTCGAAAAAACGCAGGGGCGATACATTACTCTCGTCCGGCATGACATACAAACACTTTTTGTTATAATTTATTGTTATATATATATATATATATATATATATATATATATATATATATATATATATATATATATATATATATATATATATATATATATATATATATATATATATATATATGCTGATAACCACAAGTCTGTACTCACCCCTGAAGATGTGAATTACACGAAAGCGCTTGGGAACTTCGTGTTTTCTTCTTTCCTGTAGTAGTTTGAAAGTTGCTGATATTAGTAAAACTATTTCATTCAAAAACCTTGTACGAGCAATAGGTAACTGAGACGGCTATGGTGTTGATGAACGCCGATGAGACTACCTCCCTTATACTCATTATTATCGGTGGGAAAACTAGGGTAAAGAAATTCATATAGCGTCTAGTCGTCCAGTATTCCAAATGCCTTTCACTTAACTTACGATAATGGCCTCCCTGGGGTCCAAATAGTGACGCTTCCTTACCATGATGGTCAGCCAGCTCTCTCTCATCTCTGTGTAGTCTGGGAGAGGATTGCACTACCTCCGGCCACCTGCTACTTACCAGGAATGGGACGCTTGTCACTGTGTTAATACCAGGGGTAAATCCCGGGACTTGTAATTTGCTACAATTGTTGGGGTTTATGGTCACATTTGCAAATACTGTATTCAGCAGGCGAGGTGCGGACGTTGTTGAGGGGGGCGTGACTCTGTACTGTACTGTACCGTACATGGCCTCCCACAGTGACCTCGACTGGTTACGGTAAGTGGGGAGCAACTCAACGATAGGGAGGCGGCAGTAGAGACCCACAAACACGCCCCGAACACAGTACTGTATAGTCTCCGAGGTGTCAAGGGGATGGTGTTACCGTCTGGCATTATAGATATGATAATCCCGAGGCGCGCTCAGTCCACCTAGCTGTAATTGGGGAAGTGAAGGCGGTTGAGTGCAGTCTTGGCTACACGGCCTCCTTTACTTTCCGAAGACATGCTATGTAGTGTGCCGTATCCACACTGTCCCTAACTGGCAGCCATGTCTATGGGACTCACTATCACTTTTTCACAATTGAGTAACTACTCGAACACCTTCAGACAATCGCTCTTCTTAGGCAAAGGGTGGTCAGGCAGGAGCCCGACAGCTGCCACAGATCGCTGGACTTTAATGTAGCACAAAATGTCTGACACAGCTTACACGAAACAGATGACGATCCAAACATTTTCAGTTCGTAATTCGCTAATCCGTGGCCAACTGAGCTATAGCGTGAAGTGCTCTTAAAACTCCACATACCTGCCGCCTCGCATGCTGTAAAAACATACAATGCTCCGGAAAACGCACCAAATATTTTGTAAACGACTCTAAAGTATTTTAACGAGGGTTTTACATCATCAGTAAACAGAAAGGTATTAAACCTTCAGCAAACATTGTATATGCATACTGCATGAAATATGACCTATAATGTTGTTAACACTGAACAAACTGAAAAAGACTTAAAAGAATAATATTTCTTTTTGCAACCGACCTTTTTACACATCACTTTAGCTCGTGTTGTTATACAATACTGTTGTTAGGGTAATGTTTTAATATTTGCAAGACGAATGTGAATTTGTTGCCATCCGGTATAACTTACTGTACACTCCCATACTTAGTGTACATTATGTAAGAGAAAATAAACAGTTATAAACAGTAAGATAAACAATAAAAGTAAAAGTAAATTGTCCTTTTACAGATAAAGTTTACTGCAACACGAGGCAACTTCACTCAGCTGATCGTACGCGGGTGGACGGTGAGGCGAAGGAGTTCTTCTCTGGCTGGTTCACACGGGGATGATGATTACTGCCTTCCTGTGTATCGTCTGCTCTGCCTCCTCCTTATTTCCACTTTCACGGGTATTGTTTTTTCTTTCTGTTTTCGATTTTGTTTTATTATTTGTATTTTTAACTAAATATTTTCCAGATATTTTGGTTATCTAATACTTTCAAATATGTGAAATTTGGATATATGAGATAGCGCTGAGACAAGGGCGTTAAGGCCGATGTAACCCGTATATAGGGTCACAGTTAGCCATGACTAGTTCTCCATAATGCCCACACACCCATAGTACCCACACACCCATAGTACCCACACACTATCCACACACTACCCACACACTCACACAAGGAGATACAGTGAAATAAACTGCTGTACCTAAATATTATGTAACTCAAAATATATTCCCAAAACAGCACGTTTACAGTTGAAAATAATAAAAGCATAAATAATACAAACAAAATCAATTAATATGTTTTTTATTATTTTTAAATATCAGAAAGGATGGGGTCAACGCTTCTTGTTGTTCTTTGTCTTTTTCCCGGTGAAGATGTAGTCTCCCCATGGCAGGTACTGGTCCTTTTGTACATGGCAGAAAGTGGTAGTTTCCTTCTTCTTCTTGTTGTTTTGAGGTTTAGTGTGCTTTGTGGTCTGCAGTTTGTTAGATCGGGGGCCCTTCTCCTTCACCTGGCAAGGTTTCACCTCAACCTTTGAAACTTTTGTTACAGTGCGTCGGAACACCATTGTGATTTACTGACACTAACAGCTCTCTCACTGAGGCCAAATCAAAATTTGACCATACAGAAAGAATTACGGTTTAATAAGGTTGGAATTTAAAGAAATTGACAACAAAATGAAGCTCTGTTTATCACTATAGTGTTGAGGACTGGTGTTTGTAGAGATGATGGATGGTGTTATATGTAGTGATGAAGGATGGCGTTATATGTAGTAATGATGAATGGTGTTATATGTAGTGATGATAGGAGGGTAATATATGTAGTGATGATGGATGGTGTTATATATAGTGATGATGCATGATGATATATGTAGTGATGATGGTTGGTATTATATGTAGTGATGCTGGATGGTGTTATATGTAGTGATGATGGATAGAGTTATATGTAGTGATGATGGATGATGTTATATGTAGTGATGATGGGTGGTGTTATATGTAGTGATGTTGGATGGTGTTATATGTAGTGATGATGGATGATATTATATGTAGTGATGATAGGATGGTTCTATATGTAGTGATGGATGGTGTTATAAGTAGTGATGATGGATGATGTTATATGTAGTGATGATAGGATGGTTTTATATGTAGTGATGATGGATGGTGTTATATGTAGTGATGATGCATGATGTTATATGTATTGATGATGGTTGGTGTTATATGTAGTGATGCTGGATGGTGTTATATGTAGTGATGATGGATAGAGTTATATGTAGTGATGATGATGATGTTATATGGTGACGGTGTTATATGTGGAAGATGTTGATGTATTATATGTAGTGATGATGGATGATATTATATGCAGCGGCGAGTAGGTTGGTTGAGGCAGGGATTATTGGGATGCTGTTATATGGGTGATGATGCATGATGTTATATGCAGTGATGTGATGGGTGGTGTTATATGTATACGCGGATGGTGTCACGCAGCATATTTAACGCCGGTGGCGATGATGATAGTGTTATATGTAGTGATGATGGTTGGTGTTATATGTAGTGATGTTGGACGGTGTTATATGTCGTGATGGATGGTTCTATATGGAGTGATGGTGGATGGTGTTATATGTAGTGATGATGGATCGTGTTATATGTAGTGATGATGGATAGTGTTATATGTAGTGATGATGATGGATGGTGTTATAAGTAGTGATGATGGATGTTGTTATATGTAGTGATGAAGGATGGTGTTAGTGAAGATTGTGAAGTGAGATGTAGTGAAGATTGTGAAGTGAGGTGTAGTGAAGATTGTGAAGTGAGATGTAGTGAAGATTGTGAAGTGAGATGTGGTGAAGATTGTGAAGTGAGATATGGTGAAGATTGTGAAGTGAGATGTAGTGAAGATGTGAAGTGAGATGTAGTGAAGATTGTGAAGTGAGATGTAGTGAAGGTTTTGAAGTGAGATGTAGTGAAGATTGTGTAGTGAGATGTAGTGAAGATTGTGAAGTGAGAGGTAGTGAAGATTGTGAAGTGAGATGTTGTGAAGATTGTGAAGGGAGATGTAGTGAAGATTGTGAAGTGAGATGTAGTGAAGATTGTGAAGTGAGATGTAGTGAAGATTGTGAAGTGAGATGTAGTGAAGATTGTGAAGGGAGATGTAGTGAAGATTGTGAAGTGAGATGTAGTGAAGATTGTGAAGTGTGATGCATGAAGATTGTGAAGTGAGATGTAGTGAAGATTTTATAGTGAGATGTGGTGAAGATTGTGAAGTGAGATGTAGTGAAGATTGTGAAGTGAGATGTAGTGAAGATTATGAAGTGAGATGTCGTGAAGATTGTGAAGTGAGATGTAGTGAAGATTGTGAAGTGAGATGTAGTGAAGATTGTGAAGTGAGATGTAGTGAAGATTGTGAAGTGAGATGTGGAGAAAATTGTGAAGTGAGATGTAGTGAAGATTGTGAAGTGAGATGTAGTGAAGATTGTGAAGTGAGGTGTAGTGAAGATTGTGAAGTGAGATGTAGTGAAGATTGTGAAGTGAGATGTAGAAGATTGTGAATGGAGATGTAGTGAAGATTGTGAATTCAGATGTGGTAAAGATTGTGAAGTGAGATGTAGTGAAGATTGTGAAGTAAGATGTAGTGAAGATTGAGAAGTGAGATGTGGTGAAGATTGTGAAGTGAGATGTAGTGAAGATTGTGAAGTGAGATGTAATGAAGATTGTGAAGTGAGATGTAGTGAAGATTGTGAAGTGAGATGTAGTGAAGATTGTGAAGTGAGATGTAGTGAAGATTGTGAAGTGAGATGTAGTGAAGATTGTGAAGTAAGAAGTGGTAAAGATTGTGAAGTAAGATGTGGTAAAGATTGTGAAGTGAGATGTAGTGAAGATTGTGAAGTGAGATGTAGTGAAGATTGTGAAGTGAGATGTAGTGAAGATTGTGAAGTGAGATGTAGTGAAGATTGTGAAGTGAGATGTAGTGAAGATTGTGGAGTGAGATGTAGTGAAGATTGTGGAGTGAGATGTAGTGAAGATTGTGAAGTGAGATGTAGTGAAGATTGTGAAGTAAGATTATAAAGTAAACTGTAGTAATTGAGGTTAAACGAACGCGGGTTATTCTGTATTGTATCCGTGTCTTGTTAACGTGGAACCAACATGGCGGTGGTTCTCAATATAGATACGTTATTTTGCCGGAATTTCTGTCAAAACGAAATATGAATCAACCATATTTAGCCTAAATTAACCTAGCGGCTTTATTATATATTCTAAGGTGTTTAAGTTGGATAGATCAGATCAGGTTAGGTAAAGTCAGGTTGGGTTAGGTTAGGTTAGTTTTGTTAATTTTGCCAGTTAGAGGCTAGTTTATTGTGCCCCCCATACTCATCCTGTGAGCGGTAGTGCAAAGAGATTACAAAGTGGTGTTAGATGAGGTAGGTGGTTAAGTTAAGTTTCAATAGGTTAGGTTAGATTACGTCAGGTTGGATTAAGTTAAGTTAGGTTAGGTAGGTAATAAGTAGATAGGTTACGGTCGGTAGGTGGGAAAGTTAGGTTTGATTAGGTTAGCTTATGTCAGACGGGGAGGTTAGGTTCGATTATGTCAGGTTAGGTTCGATTATGTCAGGTTAGGTTAGATTACGTCAGGTTAGGTTAGATTATGTCAGGTTAGGTTAGATTATGTCAGGTTAGGTTAGATTATGTCAGGTTAGGTTAGATTATGTCAGGTTAGGTTAGATTATGTCAGGTTAGGTTAGATTATGTCAGGTTAGGTTAGATTACGTCAGGTTAGGTTAGATTATGTCAGGTTAGGTTAGATTATGTCAGGTTAGGTTAGATTATGTCAGGTTAGGTTAGATTATGTCAGGTTAGGTTAGATTATGTCAGGTTAGGTTAGATTATGTCAGGTTAGGTTAGATTACGTCAGGTTAGGTTAGATTACGTCAGGTTAGGTTAGATTATGTCAGGTTAGGTTAGATTATATCAGGTTAGGTTAGATAATGTCAGGTTAGGTTAGATTATGTCAGGTTTGGTTAGATTATGTCAGGTTAGGTAAGTAGGTGGAGGTGGGTAAAAAAGGTTAGGTTAGGTCGGCAGGTTTTAGTGTAGGAGCTTAAGTAATCCCGTAAAAATTTCATGTTAATTTTGACACCATACATCGTAATAATCCTTATAAACTATGTTAAGGAACTGTGGTGTAATTTTTTCTGAACGGTTTATTATAAGTTTTATGCCATTAAAGAAGTTTTATCAAAGAGCGGCGTAATGAACCACAGACGTATTACCATTAACTCCTAAGTAACTTAAAACATGACTAATAACCTATGAACATGTAGCATTATATCATTACAATTTAACGTAATATATTATGAATGCTGTTATAATATCTTAAGTGTGTTACAAACATGGCTGCTCATATATGCCATCCTGTCTCTGGCAAAGAAGAGATTGCAGTCAGTAAAATTAATTGCTAAAGACAAATACTGGAAATTAAACATATACTTATTACCATTATCTGAAAAGCTTAGAACCACCGTTTTATATTTATTAAAAGTTTGTAGTGTTATACATCATGTGTATACAAGTCACAAGTTATTATTAACGACATTGCTTCAGTCCTCGTCATCAGAGTCTTCTGTGTACAACAGATTCCTTCACCTTGTTTAGGCATTTCTCATCATCTGCTTGACAGTTACACATCTCGGTGCATGTCATGCTATTCTTTCTGATTCTTTCTGTATGAACATGACAATGATCCACATTTCCTGACGCCACATCCACATTTAACAAGTTCTGTGATTGCTTCTGGAGCTG
This sequence comes from Homarus americanus, assembly GCF_018991925.1. Lineage (NCBI taxonomy): Eukaryota > Metazoa > Arthropoda > Malacostraca > Decapoda > Nephropidae > Homarus > Homarus americanus. Next base: position 12,778 of record NW_024725661.1, on the reverse strand, counting down.
GTGGTTGGTCTGATATTACTAGTATGAAACAGTCATTGTCAATCTTCCAGCCATGCTCTAATTGTGAAAGCATTTCACTGTCTGCATCACAAGACCACAGAAGAGCTTGATACTTTCCTCTCAATATATGATACTTTAGAGTTGCTGCAGTCGCTGGTAGTTCTCCAGCTTCTGCCTGCGTTATCTTGAAGAGATGCCATCTAAGTTTTGAAAGTTTAGTGAAAGTCATTCGTGGACAGTAGAGCTTAAATACAAATTCCTCTAGACCAATATACTGTACATGTCTGCTGGAGGGCATTTGGTCTACTCAGCATCTTGAATGTATCTAGGACTTTTGTGTTAGATTTCATCAAAGTGCTCCAACATGCTTTCTTTCCTTTGCCAACAAATTTTCCAATGCAGTCAGATCCTGTGAAGGCATGGAAACCTGTAAGGCTCTCTGCCCAATGTGTCGTCGCTCACCAGTTCCTGTTATCATACTTGTATTTTCTCCAAGTTGAGGCTGCTTTAATATGCCAAACACATCAGTGTCTGGTGACTTGATATGTACAGTGCTGCCCTTCTGTGATGCATATACTGTATGTCCTGCTTAAGTTCTATAACTTGTGATAACATTTTGATGGTTGAAGTCTTATTTGCTGCTTTCCACGACAGTAGATTAACCTTGGACAGCTTTTCCCAGATGCCCAATGGACCAACAATACGTTCCTTGACAAAATTTTCATAATTTTGTCTTCCAACTTCATATGCACATAGATTGTCATATTTGGCATTTTCTGGCATTACAGCTCCAGTTACCAAGTTTATAAGAGCATCATTTTCCTGGGATTACAGTCACCAATAACATTGTGTAGCTTCTGTACATCAGCATATTGACAGCTGACAATAGCTGTAGATAGCTCATGGTGTTCTGTTCTTTTGTAATCTTTATGAGTTTGCTATTTTATGTAATGAACTTAATTTGAAAACCCAAATGGTAGTATATGATCTTTTATCACCTTAGACACTCTGTGCGTCATGCCTCTCAAGTGATTTTTTTCCTCTCTTACTTCTCTGGACAAATACGACCTTTATCCCATCAGAAAAAATATCACCATATGTTTTCTTAATCTACAGGTGCCAAGGTTTAAAATGACGGATGGTGTTAAAAATTAACCTGAAATTTTTACGTGACCACATATTGTCTTGTTGGGTTTCTGAGAGAACTTCACGGCTAAATAGCGCCTCTGTATTGATAGCCGGTACATGTCGTAATATCCACCGCTCATAGTTAAATCTTTATGTCCGTTTATTTTGTCCTAATTTAAGTATCAAAGAGTGTTTTCATTTTTAAGTATCTTAAGTATCTTTTTTCCCCACTCCTAAGTATCTAAGTATGATTTATTTTCATTTATAAGTAACTAACCATATTTTTGTTTTCATTATAAAATGTGATTGATATAGACAACAGAAGTAAATATCAGCTGGAGGTCGTAAACGAAGCTGATGTGAAGTATTTTGACTGGCTGTTCCCACGAACTAATTGTTTCACTGGTTTATACCGAAGAAATAAAACCGCCAACGAACCATCCGATTCAAATGTGTCTTAGGCGATACAGGGTGTTTATGCGTCACTCTGATACCAAGAATGACTTTGTGTACTGTGGTGAAGCTGAGGGTAGGATAGGGTTGGGTTGGGATGGGTTAGGATTACGCATGTGTAGGTATATTCTGTCGCATTTTATAGGTATCTTGCGTCTTTCTCTTTATTCCTTCTTTATCATGAGTATCTGTGCCTATTAATACACCACCTCGCAGGATAGTGGAAGAGGAATGGATAGTAACGAGATAATATTCTTCTTACATATACCTTAGCCTGATTACAGGTAACACCAGGTAGAAGTTACATGACTCTTAAGAGTTTTCCTCGACTTGGCTGATTCAACTGTAAGACTTGTTGTATTTATCCTTATTAAAATCCTCCACCTGTAAGACCCTCCACTTGTAAGACCCTCCACCTGTAAGACCCTCCACTTGTAAGACCCTCCACTTGTAAAACCCTTTAGGGATTTGAAATACCTTCTCGTCTTGGCTCCACTAGTACTGTACACACCCTCTCTAGCCTGAGTTTACAGTAATGTTGAAGTGTATAGTGAAGACTCACAGCTCATGGGTTAGAAAAACAAAAGATGCTTGTTTTATTTATTTATTTATTTATAGTTTATTTAGAATCCCCGAAAGTTAGAACAAAATGGCTGACGGGACTCACAAGCGGGCGGTGTTTACAGTATGGACCAAGAATAAAAATAAATGAAAAATAAAATAAATAAATCGTAAATTGGTGCATTGTTTCTCCAGGGGTAATTATAGAAGTACAAATGTTCTCCAGCAGTGGGTAACGATCATAGTCACGTATAGAGCTTCCGACGCAGGTAGATTGATATAGATGCATTACCTTGAGTTAGTGGGTTACAGGGGCTTCTTACACGATAATATTAAAGGTGTTTTTTCCTTCTGTTTGTGGCACTTGAGGTGTTTAGGTTAGGCTTAATTAAAATGGTTTAGTTATAATAGTTATATTACGATAAGTTAAGTTGAATTTAGAACTTTTTATTTGCATATATCGTGTTTTAGAAGGATTTGTTAGCTAATAAGTTTAATTTGGATAAGTTTAGTTTAATTTAGATCATTTGATTTTACAAGGTCGTATTATAATGACTGGGAACCATATAGAAACCTGTTAGAGAAGTAAATATTTCTACGGCAGTGAAATGGTAGGGTCATTATGGTGTATAGATAAGGACGCAACTGGTAACCCAGGTTATACCGTACATTATATGTTATCAGAGCTTCCTGTTGTACGTAACCGCCTGTCAGTGTCTCTAGTGGCCTGGGCAAGATTAGCCCCAGTTTTCTGTTTTAACCTCAAGATTAACTACACTGGCACCGCCTGACCCGGACCTGACCTGACCCGACCTGACCTGACCCCACTGCAACACCCTACCCCACCCTACCCTACCCTAACCTAACCTAACTTAATCTAACCTAACTTAACTTCCCATGTAGCGTTAGGTTAATCAATAGTTGAAATAAGCTGGGAGGGTTAATCTTCATGTAATCTATCTTAATTAACAATTTTGGTCAGGTGAGGCCTTCTTTACCTTACTCGAGAGCAGGAGGAGGAGGACTTGCTAACGTCTACAGATCATCGTCAACCAAGGCAGATATTGAATACCTTTTGTTTACCTTCGTGGCTTAAGAACACATCTTAACACCATAAGACTATTCGCCTCAATGCAATAATACAGTAATTGATTATTGTATTCTAATAAAATTTACGGTGTATCTTTTGAACCAGATTTATTGTTTGACTTTTGTAAATGAGAAACTGGTTGAGGTGTATTGTGGTAAACATCCTTAAGAGCAGCTCTGTGTGTTCTTACGACCTCAAAGTAACACAAAAGGTAGCCAATATCTACCCTTGGTCAGTCACTTTATGTAGATGTCAATTGTGTCATTTTTCTAGACTTAGTGCCCCCTGGAGGAGAAAGTAAATACAATGTTGATTTATTTTGGTCACAACACACGCTAGTAGATTATTTTTTCCTATTTAACTAAATAATTAACACTATGTAGCTAACTAATTATATGACTCAAAGATGGTAACCAATATGGCGTCGATATTGTTCACATACTCTATGATTAATAGATGTATTGTCTGTTTAATTTTAGGGAAGAATTTAATTTATAAACTTTGGAGAATCTGGATACAGGAGTTTTGTCTTTGCGCGCGCGTGTGTGTGTGTGTGTGTGTGTGTGTGTGGTGATGATGATGATGACGGATACTTTCCTCTGCAGTGAAAAAAATATCTTGACATTGCAAAGTTTAACTGTAAGCCGAAGGAACGTTTGTAATGTGACTTATTATGTGAAATTGTAACTTGAAATTCTTTGTGAAAAAATATTTCCCCATAAAGTTTGGCAGTAAATGAAGTATTACATCAAGGTGTAACTTGTAGTTCCTTGTGGAGTAAATTACCTAAGTGGACGATACAGCTACTCCAGGGTGTAAGACCTAGAGTAGAAAGTCTTAAGACCTTACCTGAGGTTGAAAGACTCTTATAGTGGAACGTCTTAGGTATTGAAACTTAATTACAGTAAATAAAATATAATCTACCTAAACATTCCTTCACCTGGCGACAACTAATGATACAGGTGGTGTAATAGCTCTTTAAAATTCCTCCGTTTGATATAATAATGACCACACATGAACTTATAATGTGCAATATCTTGATAACACATTAGCTGCAACATTACACATAGTCCAGTGTATGTGTAGTGAGGGACATCTACCTAAATGAGCTACAGAATGTGGAGTTGAGGCAAAAAAATGTTGGGACATGTTTGAGATCATCAGTTGAGCCAAACGTTTATACTCAATATTGTTTTAATGGTATTTTAGAGCGACCGAAAAATGTAAACAAAATGGCCGGCTAGGCTCGGGGGATCCACGAGTCCTCTTATGAAGGATCGACAATAAATGAAAACAAATCAGATTAATTTAAACACATTTCCAAGAGTATTAGATCCTGTAAAGAGAGAAAATTAATACTTGATATTTGTAGAAGCTTTTTTTTTCGTCCGTTTTCGTCTTGGTTAAAACAATTGTGGTGGTGTTACCTGTTCCAAACGGTAGACATCAAGGAAATGGATCAAGACCTTAATACTCAAAGGTACACATGATGATTTGTTCCCAAGTCCGAGGATATACTTCACAAAACAGATTAACTTTAGGACACAATGATGGCGAACAAAATAACATCAACATTGCGTACAGCACATATCTTGCTTTGACTCTTAACTCTTGTAATTTTTCGTAATGTTAGTGAATGAAATTGAGATTCTGGGCATATTTTCCTGTTTTTCTTTCTAATCAAGTGTAAAGGAAGATGTACTGTTTATTGATGGATTTGGTGATGTCTTAATAGTGTATTAGTGTGTTAATATTACACAGGTTTGGTATAGTGGTGACGGTAATGTAGTGTAGTAAGATTTTAACACATGGAGGTGAATTTGTCTTTTATGTTGAGGATTTAAGAACATAAGAACAGCTGAGGATTTAAGAACATAAGAACATAAGAACATAAGGAGTCTGCAATAGGCCGGTTGGCCTGTGCATGACAGCTCCTGTCGAGAGTTACTACCACTCTCTATCATCCATGAATCTATCTAGCCTCCTTTTGAAACTTTCCAGAGTTCCCGCACTTACTACAAAGTTGCTAAGCTTGTTCCACTCGTCCACCACCCTATTTGTGAACCAGTTTCTTCCTATCTCCCTCCTAAACCTAAACTTATCCAACTTGAATCCGTTGCTCCGAGTCCTATCCTGCTCGGATATTATGAGAACTTTATCTATATCCCCTTTATTGATTCCTTTCACCCACTTAAATACTTCTATCATATCTCCCCGCACTCTTCGTCTTTCTAGGGAATGCAAGTTAAGTTTCTGTAACCTATCCTGATATGGAAGGTTTCTAAGTCCCGGAATCATTTTTGTCATTCTTCGCTGCAACGACTCTAGTGAATTTATACCCATTCTATAATAGGGGCACCAGAACTGAACCGCATAATCGAGGTGCGGCCTGATTTGTTAAAGGGAAGATCTGGTGGACGGGGATAATTGTCTGCTTGTGATGGACACGGCTCACCTAACCTAACCCAATCTAACCTAACCCAACCCAACCTAACCCAACCTAACCCAACCCAACCTAACCTAACCCCTATATATGTGTGAGATAAGGTTCTGATTCAAGAACAAGATGCACAAGTTCGAATCCAAATTGAGCTGTAGGGTTTGTTGACTAATTCGGGGCTTCATATTCATAAAACTCTCAAATGGGATACGACTAAACCCGAAGCCCCATCTTCCGTCGGTCGGTCGTTGGTGTCAGGTCAAAGTTCAGTTTGTAGTTCACCTCCTGTGATATGTGTCATTTATCGAAACGAAACATGAGGTTAACGTGAAAACAAAACCTCGAAGCAACACGTATAAACAGGGTCGAGTTTTCATCGGATTTTACGTCATGAAATTTTCCATCTTGAGAGAGAGAGAGAGAGAGAGAGAGAGAGAGAGAGAGAGAGAGAGATTGATTGATTGATTCCGATGCTGAAATTAACACTAAAATTTTATACTGTAAATGAGATAAATGCAGGTAAGGTTGGCGTATGGAATTATTGAAGGACGATCACAGAAATGTTTTACCTGTTTCCTGTGATGTAAGTCCAAAATGGTGTTAATTGTCATGGGTTTATACGTCCAAAATGTTCTTCATATCGTAGGGTTTTACATCCAAATATGCCATCCAAGTCCATATGTCCATTCATCCAGTTAGCTGTTTATCCATCCACCGATTCACCCACCTACCCATCTCTCATCCCATTCAGTCACCCATCTACCCATCTATCCTCCCATTCAGTCTCCCATCCATCCATCCATCCATCCATCCATCCATCCATCCATCCATCCTTCCATCCATCACACGAGGAATAGAATGACCCACCTATAATTTTTCTCTTTCCTGCTGCACTAAGGATCAACCACCCAGAGTGGTATGGCTACCCTGAGTAAGTACACTCTGTATTCCTCCTTTACTCTATTGTGGGTGTAGGTGGTGGGTAGTGTGTGTTTGTAGGTGTAGAACGTGGATAGTAGGTTTGTTTGTGGGTGTAGGGCGTGGATAGTAGGTTTGTTTGTGGGTGTAGGGCGTGGATAGTAGGTTTGTTTGTGGGTGTAGGGCATGGATAGTAGGTGTGTTTGTGGGTGTAGGGCGTGGATAGTAGGTTTGTTTGTGGGTGTGGGGCGTGGATAGTAGGTTTGTTTGTGGGCGTGGGGCGTGGATAGTAGGTTTGTTTGTGGTTTGTTTAGGTGTAGGCGGATAGTAGGTTTATCAGGTATATGGAATGTTCAAAGTGGTGCTTAAATAGTAGGTTTGTTTGTGGGTGTGGGGCGGATAGGTTTGTTTGTGGTTGTAAAGGCGTGGATAGCAGGTTTGATTGTGTGTAAAGTAAGATAGTAGGTTGGGTTTGTTTGTGGGCGTGGACAGTAAGTTTGTTTGTATGTAGGCGTGATAGTAGGTTGTTTGTGTGTAGAACGTGGATAGTAGGTTTGTTTGTGGGTGTAGGGCGTGGATAGTAGGTTTGTTTGTGGGTGTAGGGCGTGGATAGTAGGTTTGTTTGTGGGTGTAGGGCATGGATAGTAGGTTTGTATGTGGGTGTAGGGCGTGGATAGTAGGTTTGTTTGTGGGTGTGGGGCGTGGATAGTAGGTTTGTTTGTGGGTGTGGGACGTGGATAGTAGGTTTGTTTGTGGGTGTGGGGCGTGGATAGTAGGTTTGTTTGTGGGTGTAGGGCGTGGATAGTAGGTTTGTTTGTGGGTGTAGGGCGTGGATAGTAGGTTTGTTTGTGGGTGTGGGGCGTGGATAGTAGGTTTGTTTGTGGGTGTGGGGCGTGGATAGTAGGTTTTTTTGTGGGTGTGGGGCGTGGATAGTAGGTGTGTTTGTGGGTGTAGAGCGTGGATAGTAGGTATGTTTGTGGGTGTAGAGCGTGGATAGTAGGCATGTTTGTGGGTGTAGGGCGTGGATAGTAGGTAGGTTTGTGGGTGTAGGGAGTGGATAGTAGGTTTGTTTGTGGGTGTTTGGGAGTGGATAGTAGGTATGTTTGTGGGTGTAGATACATACATTGTTAAGAGGAATAAATCAAAATGGGAAGAAGATTAAGATAAATATACTGATGATTAATGGTACAGGTGAGTTAATAAAATTGATATAAATAGATAAATACAGTAGATAGATAGATAGATAGATAGATACTGTAGATAGATAGATAGATAGATGTATGATTTTGTATACCGCAGGAGTAACTAAATATTCCTGTACCTGTATTTTCTTTCAGTTACAAAATACACAGGATTATAAATATGAGTATGCACATTGCACATCAGGTGTTACAGTCAGTGGTAATATTTTGTAATACTCTTAAGTGATGAGGTAACAGAGGAAATAGACGGATACTAACGGAGAGTTTTGTAGAATTAGACAGACATTCAGACAGTAAAACTTCTTCCGACAATACAAATTTTGACGGTGGAATTTATACACGAGAGTGTATGGATAATTATGATGAGCTGAATTATGACATCTACGTCTGATAATCCGTTGTTTAGAATGGATTATTATTATTTTTGTTGAGTTATTTAACAGTTCGAGAAAAGGTTTATTATGGTACTATGTCTTATTATCACACAAGGTCATAATTGAAGTAAAATAACCAATTATACTGTATTATTTTAGACAATACATAAGAACATAAGAACATAAGAATGGAGGAAACTGCAGCGGGCCTATTGGCCCATACTGGGCAGTCCCGTTTACACCCAACCTATGTTTGAAGCAATTCAGGGTATTCGAGTTAATGATGATATTTGGTAACTTGTTTCATTCATCCACTACTCTGTTTCCAAACCAGTATTTACCTATTTCAAGCCTAAATCTAAATTTGTCTAATTTAAAACCATTGTTACGAGTTCGCTCCTGGTTGGATAGTTTGAGTACCTTTGTAATGTCACCTTTGTTTCTATCTCTGCTCTCCACTTCACACACCTCTCCATGATTCTCTATATCCATTCTGTAATACGGTGACCAGAACTGAACTGCGTAATCCAGGTGTGGTCTCACAAGAGCAAAATACAGTTTTAGGATGGCCTCCCTAGTCTTGTAACTAACACTCCTTTGTATGAACCCAGTACTTTATTAGCCTTGTTAGGAGCAAAAACACATTGTTTACTTGGCTTAAGGTTCCTACTTATCATTACTCCTAAATCTCTCTCGCAGTCGGATTTCTCTATGGCATCGTTGTTCATCTGGTATCTGGTTTCCCTGTTTACATCTCCTATACTGAGTACTTTACATTTGTAGACGTTGAATTTCATCTGCCATTTTTCAGACCATTCGAAAAATTTGTTTAGATCTTCCTGTAGTTTTGCTCGAGTCCTCGTCAGATTTGATAACACCTCCTATTTTAGTGTCATCAGCAAATTTACTTATGTTGCTGTCAATGCCGATATCTATGTCGTTTATGTATATAATAAATAATAGTGGTCCAAGTACTGAGCCTTGGGGAACTCCACTTGTGACGTTGCTCCAATGGGACTTAGTGTTTTTAATGCTCACTCGCTGTTTCCTGTCCTGTAACCACGCCCTAATCCATTTAAGGATGTCACCTTTGATGCCATGAGCTTCTACCTTTCTAATTAGTCTTTCGTGGGGGACTCTGTCGAAGGCATTGCTAAAGTCGAGATAAACCACATCATAATTGTGCCCCTCGTCCACCGATTCGAAAACTGATGAAAAGAATGTTAATAGTTTAGTTAGGCAAGAACGTCCGCTTGTGAAGCCATGCTGGGAATCATTGATCAATCGGTGCTTCTCCAGGTGATTTCGAATAGAGTTTGAAATGATTGCTTCCAGTAATCTGCCTACTATTGATGTTAGACTGATTGGGCGGTAGTTAGAGGATAGTGATCTATCCCCCTTCTTGAAAATCGGTATTACATTCGCTATCCTCCAGGATTCTGGTACTACACCTGTTTTTAATGACATGTTAAACAACTTTGCTAAGGGCATACAAAGCTCTTCCTTACATTCCATTAATACTCTGGCAAATATCTCATCGGGACCAGGTGACTTATTCGGCTTTAGTTTGTCTATTTGCTTACTAACATCGTTACTAGTCACTACTATCTCACTTAATTTGTTTTCTTCACTATTTCTGAATAGAGTCGGTTCCTCGGGTATTCCCTGGACATGCTGGATAATATACCATCTACTTAAGGAGGTGATGTAGGTAAGGTAGATTGATATTTTAACATTAATTTACTCAGTTTTTTCTTAGTATCGGATTTTTTTTATAGTTTTTTATTCTGACAATTTATAATGCAAGCAGCGTTCACATGTTGTCAACCGCCCCCAAGTGTACAAGAAGTTTGGACTGTAACTGTACCGTCAATAAGTGGCTGTAACTGCACCGTCAATAAGTGGCTGTAACTGTACCGTCAATAAATGGCTGTAACTGTACCGTCAATAAGTGGCTCTGTATTCTGAACACGGGGATCTCTTCAGTATAACCTACGAGTATAACTGTGGTGAAAGAACTGCTTCCCCGCATTATGTTGAGGAAGATTCGTATACAAACTTTTTGCCCTGACTTCGTAGTAAAAAAAATCTTAGGGAAAATATATTGAATTTATTTTTAATGTTTATTTATTTATTGTTGTCGTTGGTGTTTTTTTTTTTTACCGGGATGTGTGTTATATTCACGAAAATGGAGTCAAGACAAATGTTGGACACGTTGATGTGAAGTAACACAGTAAATGATGTTGTTTGTGTTGCTGTGTTATTTATTTATTGTGTTTCTTTATTCTTTTCTGTTTATTTTGTTTTATTTAGTTTTATTGTAGTAATTGTTATTCTTTTTTTATTCTTACTTATTTTCATTTTACTGTTTATTCGTTTTCTTATTTTCATTTTATTGTTCAATAATTTTCCATTCATTCTTATTTATTTATCGCGTTTGTGTATTTCATTTATTTGCTATTCTCTTAGGTATTTCACATTTGCATTAATTAATCTTCAAATCATTGGTTGCTATTTTTATCATACTAGTTTAATGTTCACCTCAGCAGTCAACTGGCTTATGTCTAAACAATGTCTACCACTGTTTTAGCCAGACTTAGTTATGAGACTTGTAATTCAGTATCCATTATGTACCGTTTATCAGTGTAATTTGTGGTAATGGACTGCCCAATGTAATTATATATATTGTCTTACTGAAAAAAATGCGGTGTAACCAAGATTAAGTTTTATAGAGTTTGTATTTAAGGATTATTCTCCTATACTTCTCTTAGATTCTGAATATATTTTTGTTTTATTATTTCAGTGTATTGTAATGTGTAGTTAGTTACACTATAGATATATAATAATTGCTTTAAGTTTGGTTGGGAGTGTGGAAGGTGTTGTGGTGTGTGATGTACAGGTGTGTACAGGTGGTGGTTACACCTGACTTCGAGGCAGGTGTGTATAGGTGCCAGATACACCTATGGTTACAACACAGGTGTATCCCGCAGCAGTAGTAACAAAGGGGCTATATGGGCTCCGGCGGCCATGTCGTGACACCGGCCGGCAGAATCCCCCGGTGAAAAAGGGAAACAAGATGGCCGTCCCCCATTCAATATGTAAACAACTCGACCTGAAATGTTGTTTATTGGACATTTTTCTCATTAGGGAGTCGAACCCTTGTTTTGAGTTGGTGTTCAACTACCGTGGCTGACGGCCATCACCTGTGATTCAACTGGTAGAATTAAGTGTAATAATAATAATAATAATAATAATAATAATAATAATAATAATAATAATAATAATAATTAACGGTTTATTGAAAGAGCTTGGCAGCCAGAAGGCTGAAAATATACAGTTACATATTTGGGGAATAGGTTTCGAATTACAAATAATATATAAGTAACATAAGTGATACAAATAAGATATATAATAACTAGATGGGGAAAAGCTCAAACTACAGTACATTTCAACATAGTGACAGTGCAAGAAGTAGTATTTACTGGGAGTGAATACACTGGTTTATTACAAGTTATTGATAATATTTACAATGGTTGGGACTGGGCTGTTCTTATAGCGATCAGTTCGTGCACTTATGGGCTGGATGCGGTTGTGGTGTCAAACAGCAATTCTCGGGCTAGGGATCTCAGGTGGTAGTAGGAGCCGGTGTCGAGGATGGTGTAGAAGCTTCTTAGCAAATTTGCAGATGTGGTCGTGGTGATGGTCAGTGAGAGTCGAAAAGGTCAGTGTGTTGAGCGCTTCTTGATATGTGGAGTAGGAAGGGGAGAGAATAATCTTGCATGCCCTCTTTTGCACTTTTACTAGGTGGGCATCTTATCAAATGAACCTCTGTCCTAATGGGCCCTAGTCCTAATGGGCCCCAGTCCTATTGGGTCCCAGTTTTAATGGGCCCCAATTCTAATTGGTCACATTTCCAATGGTTCTCAGTCCTAATGGGCCTCAGTCCAAAGATACCACAGGCCTAATGGTTCCAGTCTTAATAGACCTCAGTCTTAATGAGTCCCAATCCTGACGGCTCTCAATACTAATGGGCCTCAATCCTAATAGTTTAAGGTTGGGACCCATTAAGACTGGCTTCTATTTACCTTACAAGCACTGTGTTCTACCGTGTCATCCCGTGTGTGTGTGATTTCCCGTGTCAGGTGGTATAATACGCAGGTGAGTGGCTGCCAGGTAGGGTGGGTGAGGGTGGGCACCTTGATGCAGGGGAACGTGAGTTCCTGATGCTGATTCACACCAGTGTCATGATGAGGTAATCTTATCACCTTATTAGTGTACGATGAGTGGGTGGGCGTGGTGTGGAGGGGTAGGGGCGCGTAAGGGGTAGGCAGCAAGGGGCGTGGTGTATGGTGGGGGGAGGGTAAGGGGCGTGTAGGGGTAGCTAAGTGGGCGTGTTGAGTTGGGCAAGAGGGAGGCGTGGTGGGTGTAGGGGCGTGTATAGGAGGCGGGAAGTGGTGATGGCGCGCGCCACTAATCACTCTGACCTTACTGAACACAACCCATTATACAGCATAATTAGTGTTGCTTCCATCAGCCTCACACAGTCAAACACACTATTTACATTTTCTCTTCACATATATTTTATTTTATTCGTTTCAAGTGGAACTCGAAT
>NW_024725660.1:0-46109 GCF_018991925.1 Homarus americanus | reverse complement strand
ACAAAGTCCCCTGCACGATTATAACAAAGGCTACTGATCGAGTATAACAAAGTTTCCTGATCGAGTAAAGCAAAGCCCCCTCATCGAGTATAACAAAGTCCCCTGATCGAGTATAACAAAGCCCCCTGATGGGGTATAACAAAGTACCCCTGATCGAGAATAACAAAGTCCCCTGATCGAGTATAACAAAGCCACCTGATCAAGTATAACAAAGGCCCCTGATCGAGTATAACAAAGACCCCTGGCCGAGTATAACAAAGTCCCCTAATCGAGTATAACAAAGGCCCTTAATCGAGTATAACAAAGGCCCCTGATCGAGTATTTCAAAGTCCCCTGATCGAGTATAACAAAGCCCCCTGATCGAGTAAAACAAAGTCCCCTGATCGAGTATAAAGAACTCCCCTGATCGAGTATAACAAAGTCTCCTCATCGAGTTAAACAAAGTCCTCTAATCGAGAATAACAAAGGCCTTTGATCGAGTTTCACAAAGGCCCCTGTTCGAGTATAACAAAGGCCTCTAAAAGAGTATAACAAAGGCCACTGATCGAGTATAACAAAGTCCCCTGATCGAGTATTACAGAGTCCCTTGATCGAGTATAACAGAGTCCTCTCATCGAGTATAACAAAGGCCCCTCATCGAGTATAACAATGTCCCATGATCCAGTATAACAAAGTACCCTTATCGAATATAACAAAGTCCCCTGATCGAGTATAACAAAGGCCCCTGATCGAGTATAACAAAGTACCCTGATCGAGTATTACAGAGTCCCCTGATCGAGTATAACAAAGTCCCTTGATCGAGTATAACAAAGTACCCTGATCGGATATAACAAGGGCCCCTGATCGAGTATAACAAAGGCCCCTCATCGAGTATAACAAAGTCCCATGGTCGAGTATAACAAAGTTCCCTCATCGAATATAACAACGTCCCCTGATCGAGTATTACAAAGTCCCCTGATCGAGGAGAACAAAGTCCCTTGATCGAGTATAACAAAGTCCCCTGAACGATTATAACAAAGGCCCCTGATCGAGTAAAACAAAGTTTCCTGATCGAGTAAAACAAAGCCCCCTGATCGAGTATAACAAAGTCCCCTGATCGAGTATAACAAAGTCCCCTGATCGAGTATAACAAAGTTCCCTAATCGAGTATAACAAAGTTCCTTGATCGAGTATAACAAATTTCCTGATCGAGTATAACAAAGCCCTGATCGAGTAGTATAACAAAGCCCCTTTGATCAGCATATAGCAACAAAGTTCCCCTTACGGAGTATAACAAAGTCCCCTGATTGAGGCAACAGAGGCCCCTGATCGAGTTTAACAAAGGCCCCTCATCGAGTATAACAAAGTCCCCCTGGCTATCGAGTATGCGCAACAAAGGCCCCTGATCGAATATAACAAAGGCGCCTGAACGAGTATAACAGCGTCTCTGATCGAGTATAACAAAGTTCCCTGATCGAGTATAACAAAGCCCCTTGATCGAGTATAGCAAAGTTCCCTGATCGAGTATAACAAAGCCCCCTGATCGAGTATAACAAAGCCCCCTGATCACGTATAACAAAGGCCCCTGATCGAGTATAACAAAGACCCCTGGCCGAGTATAACAAAGTCCCCTGATCAAGTACAACAAAGGCCCCTTATCGAATATAACAAAGGCCCCTGATCGAGTATAACAAAGTCCCCTGATCGAGGAGAACAAAGTCCCCTGATCGAGTATTACAGAGTCCCCAGATCGAGTATAACAAAGTCCTCTGATCGAGTATAACAAAGTCCCCTGATCGGGTATAACAAGGGCCACTGATCGAGTATATCAAAGGCCCCTCATCGAGTATAACAAAGTCCCATGGTCGAGTATAACAAAGTCCCCTCATCGAATATAACAAAGTCCCCTGAACGAGTATAACAATGTCCCCTGATCGAGGAGAACAAAGTCCCCTGATCGAGTGTAACAAAGTCCCCTGCACGATTATAACAAAGGCTACTGATCGAGTATAACAAAGTTTCCTAATCGAGTAAAACAAAGCCCCCTGATCGAGTATAACAGTCCTGATCGAGTTTAACAGCGCCCTGTTCGAGTATAACAGCGCTCAAAAGAGTATAACAAAGGCCACTGATCGAGTTTAACAAAGTCCCATATTCCAATATAACAAAGTCCCCTTATCGAACATAACAAAGTCCTCTGATCGAGTATAACAAAGGCCCCTAATCGAGTATAACAAAGTCCCCTGATCGAGTATAACAATGCCCCCTGATCAAGTATAACAAAGGCCCCTGATCGAGTATAACAAAGACCCCTGGCCGAGTATAACAAAGTCCCCTCATCGAGTATAACAAAGACCCCTGATCGAGTATAACAAAGTCCCCTAATCGAGTAAAACAAAGCCCCCTGATCGAGTAAAACAAAGTCCCCTGATCGAGTATAACAAAAAACTCTGATCGAGTATAACAAAGTTCCCTGATCGAGTATAACAAAGCCCCCTGATAGAGTTGAACAAAGTCCCCTGACCGAGTATAAAGAACTCCCCTGATCGAGTATAACAAAGTCTCCTCATCGAGTTTACCAAAGTCCTCTAATCGAGAATAACAAAGGCCTTTGATCGAAGTTAACAAAGGCCCCTGTTCGAGTATAACAAAGGCCTCAAAAAAAGAGTATAACAAAGGCCACTGATCGAGTATAACAAAGTCCCCTGATCGAGTATTACAGAGTCCCTTGATCGAGTATAAGAGAGTCCTCTCATCGAGTATAACAAAGGCCCCTCATCGAGTATAACAATGTCCCATGATCCAGTATAACAAAGTACCCTTATCGAATATAACAAAGTCCCCTGATCGAGTATAACAAAGGCCCCTGATCGAGTATAACAAAGTCCCCTGATCGAGTATTACAGAGTCCCCTGATCGAGTATAACAAAGTCCCTTGATCGAGTATAACAAAAGTACCCTGATCGATATAACAACGGGCCCTGATCGAGTATATAACAAAGGCCCCTCATCGAGTATAACAAAAGTCCCATGGTCGAGTATAACAAAGTCCCTCTAGTCGAATATACCAACGTCCCTGATCGAAGTATTACAAAGTCCTGATCGAGGAGCAGAACAAAGTCCTTTGATCGAAAGGCAACAAAGTCCCCTGATTGAGTATAACAAAGTACTCTGATCGAGTAAAACAAAGTCCCCTGGTCGATTAAAACAAAGTCCCCTGATCGAGTATAACAAAGTCCCCTGATCGATTATAACAAAAGCCCTGCTTGAGTATAAAAATGGTCCCTCATCGAGAATAACAAAGTCCCCAAAATGAGTATAACAAAGGCCCCCTATCGAGTATAACAAAGTCCCCTGATCGAGCAACAGCGTCTCCCTGATCGAATATAACAAAGGCGCTTCCGAACGAGTATAACAGCAAGCTCCCCTGATCGAGTATAACAAGTTCCCTGATCGAGTATAACAAAGCCCTCTTGTTCGAGTATAACAAAGTTCCCTGATCGAGTATAACAAAAGCCCCGATCGAGTAAGGCAAATGTAAGCTCTCTGATCAAGTATAACAAAGGCCCCTATTGAGTATAACAAAGACCCTGGCCGAGTAAAACAAAGTCCCCTGCACGATTATAACAAAGGCTACTGATCGAGTATAACAAAGTTTCCTGATCGAGTAAAACAAAGCCCCCTGATCGAGTATAACAAAGTCCCCTAATCGAGTTTAACAAAGCCCCCTGATCGAGTAAAACAAAGTCCCCTGATCGAGTATAACAAAAAACTCTGATCGAGTATAACAAAAAACTCTGATCGAGTATAACAAAGGCTCCTGATCGAATATAACAAAGGCTCCTGATCGAGTATAACAAAGGCCCCTGATCGAGTAAAACAAAGTCCCCTGATCGAGTATAACAAACTCCCCTGATCGAGTATAATAAAGTCTCCTCATCGAGTTTAACAAAGTCCTCTAATCGAGAATAACAAAAACTCTGATCGAGTAAAACAAAGCCCCCTGATCGAGTATAACAAAGTCCCCTAATCGAGTTTAACAAAGCCCCCTGATCGAGTAAAACAAAGTCCCCTGATCGAGTATAACAAAAAACTCTGATCGAGTATAACAAAGGCCCCTGATCGAGTATAACAAAGTTCCCTGATCGAGTATAACATAGCCCCCTGATCGAGTATAACAATGTACCTGTCATCGAGAATAACAAATTCCCATGATCGAGTATATCAAAGCCCCCTCATCAAGTATAACAAAGGCCCCTTATCGAGTATAACAAAGACCCCTGGTCGTGTATAACAAAGTTCCCTGATCGAGTATAACAAAGCCCCCGGATCGAGTAAAACAAAGTCCCCTGAAGCTTAACAAAAAAGTCCCTGGAACGGAGAATGTTAAAGGCCCTGATCAGCATAACAGCGTCCTTCTGATCGAGTATAACAAGGGCCCCTGATCGAGTACATAACAAAGTCTCCTCATCGAGTTTAACAAAGTCCTCTAATCGAGAATAACAACAAAGGCCTATGATCGAGTTTAACAAAGGCCCTGCTCGAGTATAACAAAGGCTCCTAAAAGAGTATATAACAAAGGCCACTTTTCGAGTATAAATGTCCCCTGGTCGAGTATTGCAGAGTCCGATGATCGAGGATAACAGAGTCCCCTCATCGAGTATAACAAAGGCCACTCATCGAGTATAACAAAGTCCCCCTTGATCGAGTAGAACAAAGTCCCTGATCGAGTAGAACAAAGTCCCTCATCGAGTATAACAAATGCCCTCATCGAGTGTAACAGTCCCAAGGATCGAGTATAACAAAGTCCCTCATCGAATATAACAAAGTCCCCTGATCGGAGTATAACAAAGTTCCTGATCGAGTAAAACAAAGGCCCCTGATCGAGTATAACAAAGGCCCCTGATCGAGTATAACAGTCCCATGATCGGTATATAAGAAAGTCCTCTTCGATATATAACAAAGTCCCTGATCGAAAGTAGGACAAGTCCACTGATCGGTATAACAAAGTCCCCTGATTGAGTATAACAAAGGCCCTGATCGAGTTTAACAAAAGCCCCTGGATCGAGTGGCAACAAAGTCCCTGGTCGAGTATATACCAGCGCCCTTGATCGAATATAAACAAAGGCGCCTGAACGAGTATAACAAAGGCTCCTGATCGAGTATAACAAAGTTCTGATTGAGGCGCACAAAAGCCCCCTGGAACGAATATAACAAAGTCCCCTGAACGAGTATAAGAAAGTCCCCTGATCGAGTATATAACAAAGACCCCTGGCTTCGAGTGGCAAACAAAGCGCCTTCATCGAGTATAACAAAGCGCCCCTGATCGGGTATAACTAACTCATGATCGAGTATAACAAAGTCCCTCATCGAATATAACAAAGTCAAATTTGATCGAGTATAACAAAGTCCCTAATCGAGTAGAGCAAAGTCCCTCATCGAGTATACCAAAGGCCCCTAATGTAACAAAGTCCCAATATGATCAAATGGCAACAAAAGTCCTCATCGAATATAACAAAGTCCCCTGATCGAGTATAACAAAGTTCCCTGATCGAGTAAAGCAGCGTCTCTGATCGAGTATATCAAAGGCCCCTGACGAGTATAACAAATTCTAAGGACGAAGTATGTAACAAAGTCCCCTCATTGAATATATAACAAAGTCCTATCATATAAAGTCCCCTAGATCTATACAACAAAGTCCCCTGATTGAGTATAACAAAGGCCCCTGATCGAAGCCAACAAGTCTCTTGATCGAGTATAACAAAGGCCCCTGGTCGAGTATAACAAAGGCCTCTGATCGAGGCTAACAAAGTCCCCTGATCGCGTATAACAAAGTCCCTCACCTTCGAGTATAACAAAGTCCCCTGATCGAGTATAACAAAGTCCTCTGATCGAGTATAACAAACTCCCCTGGTCGAGGAAACAAAGTCCCCTGATCGAGTATACAAAGGCCCTTGATCGAGTATAAGAAAGTCCTAAGATCGAGTATAACAGAGTCCTCATCGAGTATAACAAAGGCCCCTCATCGAGTATAACAAAGTCCCATGATCGAGTATAACAAAGTCCCTCATCGACTATAACAAAGTCCCCTGATCGAGTAAAACAAAGTCCCCTGATCGAGTATAACAATGTCCCCATCGAGTACAAAGCGCCCCTGATCGAGTTTTCATCAAAGGCCCTCATCGAGTATAACTAAGTCCCTCATTCGCGTATAACAAAGGCCCCTGGATCGAATATAACAAAGGCGCCTGAACGTGTATAACAAAGCGCCCTTGATCGAGTATAACAAAGTTCCCCTGATCGAGTATAACAAAGCCCCTGGATCGAATAATATAATAAACTCCCCTGACGAGAATAACAAAAACCCCTGATCGAGGCAACAAAGTCCCTCATCGAATATAACAAATTCCCTGATCGAGTATAACAAAAGTCTCCTCATCGAAGTTTAACAAAGTCCTCTAATCGGAGAATAACAAAGGCCCCTGGATCGAGTATAACAAAGGCCCCTGATCGAGGCAACAAGGGCCCCTGATCGAGTATAACAAAGTCTCCCCATCGAGTTTAACAAAGTCCTCTAATCGAGAATAACAAAAGGCCTTTGATCGAGTTTAACAAAGGCCCCTGTTTTATATAACAAAGGCCTCTAAAAGAGTATAACAAAGGCCACTTTTCGAGTATACCAAAGTCCTCTGATCGAGTATATTACAGAGTCCGATGATCGAGGATAATAGAGTCCCCCATCTTAGTATAACAAAGGCCACTATCGAGTATAACAAAGTCCCCTGATCGAAAGTACAAATAAAAGTCTCCCATCTATATAACAAAGTCCCCTTATCGAGTATAACAGAGTCCCCTGGTCGAGTATAACAGACTGCCGTAATCGAGTGTAACAAGGTCCCTGATCGAGTATAACAAAAGTCCTGGATCATAAGTAACAATGGCCTCTGATCGAGTTTAACAAGGGCCCCTCATCGAAAAGTATAACAGAGTCCCCTGGTCGGCATATAACAGACTGCCATAATCGAGTGTAACAAAGTCCCCTGATCGAGTATAACAAAGTCCCCTGATCGAGTATAACAATGGCCTCTGATCGGGAGTTTCTAAAGCGCCCCTTAATGAGTATGCTAAATAAAAAGTCCCCTTGATCGGAGTATAACAAAGTCCCCTGATCGGTTAAGTAACAAATTCGCCTGATCGAAAGTATAACAAAGCCCCCTCATCGAATATAACAAAGTCCCTGAACGCGGCAGAAAGTCCCCTGATCGAGTATAAAGTCCCTGATCGAGGTAACAAAGTTCCCTGATTGAGTATACAAAGGCCCCCTACTCTGAGTACAAAGGCCCCCTGATCGAGTATGCGCACAAATTCCCATGATCGAGTATAACAATGTCCCTCATCGAATATAACAAAGTCCCCTGATCGAGTATAACAAAGTTCCCTGATCGAGTATAACAAAGGCCCTGATCGAGTATAACAAAGCGTCTCCTAAATTCGAGTATAACAAATTCTCATGATCGAGTATAACAAAAGTCTCATCAATATAACAAAAGTCCCTGATCGAGTATATGTAACAAAGTCCCATGATCGAGTAGAACAAAGTCCCTCATCGAGTATAACAAATGCCCTCTATCGAGTGTAAATGGAAAGTCCCAAGGACGAGTATAACAAAGTCCCCTTCTATCGAATATAACAAAGTCCCCTGATCGAGTATACAAAGTTCTGATCGAAACAGTGCCCCTGATCATATAACAAAGTCCTGATCGAGTATAACAAAAGTCCCCCTGATCGGTAACAACAGCCCCTAAACGAGTATAACAGCGCCCCTGATCGAGTATATATAACAAAGTTCCCTGATCATGTATAACAAAGTTCCTGATCAGCAAGCAACAAAGTCCCCATCGAGAATAATAAAGTCCCGATCGAATATAACAAAGACCCTCTATCAAATATAACAAAGGCCCATCGAGGCACAAAGCCCCATCAAGTACAACAAAGACCCTAAATCGAAAGTATAAATGCAAAGCGACACCTGGTCGAGTATAACAAAGTCCCCTAATCGAGTACAACAAAGGCCCCTGACGAGTATAACAAAAGTCCCCTAATCAAGTATAACAATGTCCCTGATCGAGTATATAACAAACTCCCTGATCGCATAACAAAGGCCTGTGATCGAGTTTCAACAAAGGCCCCTGTTCGAATATGCACAAGCGCCTCTAAAAGAGTATAACAAAAGGCCACTTTTCGAGTACGTAAATAAAAGTTCCTGATCGAGTATGCAAACAAAGGCCCCTGATCGAGTATAACAAAGTCCCCTTGATCGAGCATAACTGAGTCCCTCGAGTATAAATAGACTGCCCAATCGAATGTAACAAAGCCCTACTGATCGAGTATAACAAAGTCCCCTGATCGAGTATAACAAAGGCCTCTGATCGAGCTTAACAAAGGCCCTCATCGAGTATATAACAAAGTCCCTGGTTGAGTATAACAAAGCCCCTGATCGAGTTTCTAACAAATGCCCCTGATCGAGTATATAAAAAGTCCTGATCGAGTATAACAAAGTCCCTGATCGATAGCACAAAAGTCCTGATCGAGTATATAACAAATTCGCCTGATCGAGCATAACAGAGCCCCTCATCGAGTATAACAAAGTCCCTGATCGAGTATAAGAAAATCCCCTGAACGAAAGTATAAGAAAGTCCCCTGACTGTTACAAATAAAGTCCCCTGATCGAGTATAACAAAGTCCTCGGTTTATATAACAAAGTTCTGATCGAGTATAACAGAGGCCCCTGATCGAGTATAACAAAAGCCTCTGATCGAGTATAACAAAGTCCAATGATCGAGTATAACAAAACCCCTCATCGAATATAACAAAGTCCCCTGATCGAGTATAACAAAGTCCCCTTGATCGAGTAGAACAAAAGTCCTTTCATTGAGTATAACAAAGGACCCTCATCGAGGCAACAAAGTCCCCTGATCGAGTATAACAAAGGCCCCTTATCTATAACAATGTTCCATGATCGAGTATAACAAAGTCCCTCATCAAATATAACAAAGTCACCCTGATCGAGTATAACAAAGTCCCCTGATCGAGTATACAAAGCCCCTCATCGAGTATAACAAAGTCCATGATCGAGAGTATAACAAAGTCCCCTGATCGAGTATATGTAACAAAGCGCCTCTGATCGAGGTTAACAAAGTCCCCGATCGAGTATAACAAAGTCCCTCACCGAGTATAACAAAGTCCCCTGATCGAGTATAACAAAGTCCTCTTTGATCGAGTATAACAAACTCCCCTGGTCGAGGAAACAAAGTCCCCTGATCGAGTATAACAAAGGCCCTTTGATCGAGTATAAGAAAGTCCCATGATCGAGTAGCAAATAGAGTCCCTCATCGAGTATAAATAAAGGCCCTCTACTGAGTATATAACAAAGTCCCATGATCGAGTATAACAAAGTCCCTCATCGACTATAACAAAGTCCCCTGATCGAGTAAAACAAAGTCCCCTGATCGAGTATGTAACAATGTCCCCTGATCGAGTATAACAAAAGGCCCTGATCGAGTTTAACAAAGGCACCTCATCGAGTATAACTAATTCCCCTGGTCGAGTATAACAAAGGCCCTGATCGAATATAACAAAGGCGCCCAAACGTGTATAGCAAAGGCCCTTGATCGATGGCAACAAAGTTCCCTGATCGAGTATAACAAAGCCCCTGATCGAATATAATAAACTCCCCTGATCGAGAATACAAAGTCCCCTGATCGAGTATATAACAAAGTCCCTCATCGAATATAATGAAAGTCCCTGATCGAGTATATAACAAAAGTCTCCCCACTGAGTTTACCTGAAAGTCCTCAATCGAGAATAACAAAGGCCCCTGATCGAGTATAACAAAGGCCCCTGATCGGAGTATATAACATGCGGCCCCTGGATCGAGTATAAGGAAGTCTCATCGAGCTTAACAAAGTCCTCTAATCGAGAATAACAAAGGCCTTTTGATCGAGTTTAACAAAGGCCCCTGTTCGAGTATAACAAAGGCCTCTAAAAGAGTATAACAAAGGCCACTTTTCGAGTATAACAAAGTCCCCTGATCGAGTATTACAGAGTCCGGATGATCGAGGATAACAGAGTCCCCTCATCGAGTATAACAAAGGCCACTCATCGAGTATAACAAAGTCCCATGATCCAGTATAACAAAGTCCCCTTATCGAATATAACAAAAGTCCCTGATCGAGTACAACAAAGTCCCCTGATCGAGTATAACAAAGTCCCCTTATCGAGTATGCTGCATCCCTGGTCGAGTATAACAGACTGCCGTAATCGCGTAACAAAGTCCCCTGATCGAGTATAACAAAGTCCCCTGATCGAAAGTATAACAATGGCCTCTGGATCGAGCCTTTAACAAAGGCCCCTCATCGGTGGTACAAAGTCCCCTGATCGAGTATGCAACAAAGTCCCCTGATCGAGTATAACAAATTCGCCTGATCGAGTATAACAAAGCCCCCTCATCGAATATAACAAAGTCCCCTGAACGAGTATATAAGAAAGTCCCTGATCGAGTATATAAAAAGTCCCCTGATCGAGTAGAACAAAGTCCCCTAATCGAGTTTAACAAAGACCCTCCTCGAGTAAATAACAAAGGCCTTGATCGAGTATAACAAATTCTATGATCGAGTATAACAATGTCCCCTCATCGAATATAACAAAGTCCCCTGGATCGAGTATAACAGCCCTGATCGAGTATAACAAAGGCCCTGATCGAGAGGCAACAAAGGCCCCTAATCGAGTATAACAAATTCCCCATGATCGAGTATAACAAAGTCCCCTAATCGAATATAACAAAGTCCCTGATCGAGTATATAACAAAGTCCCCTGATCGAGTAGAACAAAGTCCCCTGATCGAGAACAAAGTCCCTCTTCGAGTACACAACAAAATGCCCCTCATCGAGTGCAATAAAGTCCCATGATCGAGTATAACAAAGTCCTCATCGAATATATAACAAAGTCCCCTTGATCGAGTATAACAAAGTTCCCTGATCGAGTAAAACAAAGGCCCCTGATCGAGTATAACAAAGGCCCCTGATCGAGTATATAACAAAGTCCCATGATCGAGTATAAGAAAGTCCCCTTCGAATATAACAAAGTCCCCTGATCGAGTATGACAAAGTCCACTGATCGAGTATATAACAAAGTCCCCTGATTGAGAGGCAACAAAGGCCCCCTGATCGAGTTTAACAAAAGCCCTGATCGAGTATAACAAAGTCCCTGGTCGAGTATATAACAAAGGCCCCTGATCGAATATCATCATAACAAAGGCGCCTAACGAGTATAACAAAGGCTCCTCCTGATCGAGTATGTAACAAAGTTCCCGATCGAATATAACAAAGCCCCTGAACGAATATAACAAAGTCCCCTGATCGAGAATAACAAAAGTCCCCTGATCGGAGTGGCAACAATGCCCTGATCACGTATAACAAAGGCCCCTGAACGAGTATAAGAAAGTCCCCTGATCGAGTATAACAAGACCCCTGGTCGAGTATAACAGTCCCTTGGATCGAGTATATACCGAAAGGCCCCTGATCGGGTATAACAAACTCCCATGATCGAGTATAACAAACCTCATCGAATATAACAAAGTCCCTGATCGAGTATAACAAAGTCCCCTAATCGAGTAGAGCAAAGTCCCTCATCGAGTATATAACAAAGGCCCTCATCGAGTGTAACAAAGTCCCAAGGATCGAGTATAACAAAGTCCTCATCGAATATAACAAAGTCCCCTGATCGAGTATAACAAAGTTCCCTGATCGAGTAAAGCAAAGGCCCCTGATCGAGTATATCAAAGGCCCCTGATCGAGTATAACAAATTCCTACGATCGAGTATAACAAAGTCCCTCATTGAATATAACAAAGTCCCCTGACTGCAGTGGCGAAAAGTCCCTGGACGAAAGTATAACAAAGACCCCGATTGAGTATAACAAAGGCCCCTCATCGAGTTTCTTAACAAAAGCCCCTGATCGAGTATAACAGCCCCTTGGAATGAGTATAACAAAGGCCTCTGATCGGGAGGTTAACAAAGTCCTCTGATCGAGTATAACAAAGTCCCTCACCGAGTATATAACAAAAGTCCCCTGATCAGTATAACAAAAGTCCTCTGATCGAGTATAACAAACTCCCCTTGGTCGAGGAAAACAAAGTCCCCTGATCGAGTATAACAGCGTCTTGATCGAGTATAAGAAAAAGTCCTATGATCGAGTATAACAGAGTCCCTCATCGAAAGTATAACAAAGGCTCCTCATCGAGTATATAACAAAAGTCCCATGATCAGTATAACAAAGTCCCTCATCGACTATAACAAAGTCCCCTGATCGAGTAAAACAAAGTCCTCCTGATCGAGTATAACAATGTCCCTGATCGAGTATATTATAACAAAGGCCCCTTGATCGAAGTTTAACAAAGGCCCCTATTGAGTATGGGCAACTAAGTCCCCTGGTCGAGTATAACAAAGGCCCCTGATCGAATATAACAAAGGCGCCTGAACGTGTATATAACAAAGGCCCTCTGATCGAGTATAACAAAGTTCCCTGATCGAGTATAACAAAGCCCCTGATCGAATATAATAAACCCCCCATCGAGAATAACAAAGTCCCTGATCGAGTATAACAAAGTCCCCATCGAATATATAACAAAGTCCCCTGGGATCGAGTATAACAAAAGTCTCCTCATCGAGCTTAAATCAAAAGTCCTCTAATCGAGAATAACAGCGTCCCTGATCGAGTGGCAAAGGCCCCTGATCGAAAGTAAAACAAGGGCCCTGATCGAGTATAACAAAAGTCTCCTCATCGAGTTTAACAAAGTCCTCTAATCGAGAATAACAACAAAGGCCTTGATCGAGTTTAACAAAGGCCCTGTTCGAGCATAACAAAGGCCTCCTAAAAGAGGCAACAAAGGCCAATTTTCGTATAAACAAAGTCCCCTGGATCGAGTAATATTACAGAGTCCATTGACTATGATAACAGAGTCCCTCATCGAGTATAACAAAGGCCACTCATCGAGTATACCAAAGTCCCATGATCCAGTATAAATACAAAGTCCCTTTATCGAATATGTTATAACAAAGTCCCCTGATCGAGTACAACAAAGTCCCCTGATCGCGCATAACAAAGTCCCCTTTATCGAGTATAAACAGAGTCCCCTGGTCGAGTATAACAGACTGCCGTAATCGAGTGTAACAAAGTCCCTGATCGAGTATAACAAAGTCCCTGATCGAGTATATAACAATGGCCTCTGATCGAGTTTAACAAAGGCCTCTACCGAGTATAACAAAGTCCCCTTCTGATCAGTATAACAAAGTCCCCTGATCGATATATAACAAATTCGCCTGATCGAGTATATAACAAAGCCCTCATCGAATATACAAAGTCCTCTGAACGAGTATAAAGTCCCCTGATCGAGTATATAAAAGTCCCTCATCGAGAAAAGTCCCCTAATCGAGTTTAACAAAGACCCCTCCGAGAATAACAAAGGCCTTTGATCGAGTATAACAAATTCCCATGATCGAGTATAACAATGTCCCCTCATCGAATATAACAAAGTCCCCTGATCGAGTATAACAAAGTTCCTGATCGAGTATAACAAAGTGCCCCTGACCGAGTATAACAAAGGCCCCTAATCGAAAGTATGTAACAAATTCCCATGATCGAGTATAACAAAGTCCCCTAATCGAATATACTGCAAAGTCCCCTGATCATATAACAAAGTCCCCTGATCGAGTAAATGAAAGTCCCTGATCATAGAACAAAGTCCCTCTTCGAGTACAACAAATGCCCCTCATCGAGTGTAACAAAGTCCCATGATCGAGCATAACAAAGTCCCCTCATCGAATATAACAAAGTCCCCTGATCGAGTATAACAAAGTTCCTTGATCGAGTAAAACAAAGGCCCTGATCGAGTATAACAAAGGCCCCTGATCGAGTACAAAGTCCTATGATCGAGTATAAGAAAGTCCTCCTTCGAATATAACAAAGTCCTCTGATCGAGTAGCGACAAAGTCCACCAGATCGAGTATAACAAAGTCCCCTGATTGAGTATAACAAAGGCCCCTGATCGAGTTTAACAAAAGCCCCTGATCGAGTACAACAAAAGTCCCCTGGTCGAGTGGCAACAAAGGCCCCTGATCGAATATAACAAAGGCGCCTGAACGAGTATAACAAAGGCTCCTGATCGAGTATAACAAAGTCTCTCATCGAGTATAACAAAGCCCCTGAACGAATATACCGAAAGTCCCCTGATCGAGAATAACAAAGTCCCCTGATCGAGTATAACAATGCCCCTGATCACGTATAACAAAGCGCCCCAGAGCAAGAAAGTCCCTGATCGTAGGTATAACGACCCCTGGTCGAGTATAACAAAGGCCCCTGATCGAGTATAACAAAGGCCCCGGATCGGGTATAACAAACTCCCATGATCGAGTATAACAAAGTCCCCTCATCGAATATGTGCTTAAAGTCCCCTGATCGAGTATAACAAAGTCCCTAATCGAGTAGAGCAAAGTCCCTCATCGAGTATAACAGCGCCCCTCATCGAAAGTGTAACAAAAGTCCCATGATCGAGTATAACAAAGTCCTCATCGAATATACAAAGTCCTGATCATATAACAAAAGTTCCCTGATCGAGTAAAGCGAAAGCCCCTGATCGAGTATATAATAAAGGTCTCCTGATCATGGCAACAAATTCCCATGGATCGTAGTATAACAAAGTCCCTCATTGGAAGAGAACAAAAGTCCCCTGATCGAGAAAAGTCCTTGATCGGCGGCAACAAAGACCCCTGATTGAGTATAACAAAGGCCCCTGATCGAGTTTTAACGTAAAGCCCTGATCGAGTAAGAGCAACAAAGGCCCCTGGTCGAGAGCACAAAGGCTCCTGATCGAGGTTAACAAAGTCCCCTGATCGAGTATAACAAAGTCCCCACCATATAAAACAAAGTCCCCTGATCGAGTATAACAAAGTCCTGATCGAGTATAACAAATCCCCTGGTCGAGGAAAACAAAGTCCTGACGAGTATAACAAAGGCCCCGATCGAGGCAGAAAGT
This sequence comes from Homarus americanus, assembly GCF_018991925.1. Classification (NCBI taxonomy): domain Eukaryota; kingdom Metazoa; phylum Arthropoda; class Malacostraca; order Decapoda; family Nephropidae; genus Homarus; species Homarus americanus. The sequence goes on along the minus strand of NW_024725660.1, from coordinate 31,040 downwards.
CCCATGATCGAGTATACCAGAGTCCCCTCATCGAGTATAACAAAGGCCCTCATCGAGTGACATAAAAAGTCCCATGATCGAGTATAACAAAGTCCCCTCATCGACTATAACAAAGTCCCCTGATCGAGGCAAAACAAAGTCCCTGATCGAGTATAACAATGTCCCCTGATCATACATAACAAAGGCCCCTGATCGAGCTTTTAACAGCGTCTCTCATCGAGTATAACTAAGTCCCTGGTCGAGTATAACAAAGGCCCCTGATCGAATATACCAAAAGGCGCCTGAACGTGTATAACAGCGTCTTGATCGAGTATAACAGTTCCTGATCGAGTATAACAAAGCCTCTGATCGAATATAATAAACTCCCCTGATCGGAGAATAACAAAGTCCCCTGATCGAGTATAACAAAGTCCCCATCGAATATAACAAAGTCCCTGATCGAGTATAACAAAAGTCTCCTCATCGAGTTTAACAAAGTCCCTCTAATCGAGAATAACAAAGGCCCCTGATCGAGTATACCAAAGGCCCCTGATCGAGTAAACAAGGGCCCTGACTTATATAACAAAGTCTCCTCATCGAGTTTAACAAAGTCCTCTTAATCGAGAATAACAAAGGCCTTTGATCGAGTTTCTTAACAAAGGCCCCTGTTCGAGTATAACAAAGGCTCTAAAAGAGTATAACAAAGGCCACTTTTCGAGTTATAAACAAGTCCCCTGATCGAGTATTACAGAGTCCGATGATCGAGGATAACAGAGTCCCTCATCGAGTATAACAAAGTACACTCATCGAGTATAACAAAGTCCCACGATCCAGTATATAACAAAGTCCTCATCGAATATAACAAAGTCCCTCTAATTTGAGTACAACAAAGTCCCCTGGATCGAGTATAACAAAGTCCCTTATCGAGTATACAGAGTCCCCTTGGTTTATATGTCAGACTGCCGTAATCGAGTGTAACAAAGTCCCTTGATCGAGTGCATAACAGAAAGTCCCTGATCGAGTATAACAATGGCCTCTGGATCGAGTTTAACAAAGGCCCTCATCGAGTATAACAAAGTCCCCTGATCGAGTATACCGAGTCCTCTTGATCGAGTATAACAAATTCGCCTGATCATATAACAAAGCCCCTCATCGAATATACAACAAAGTCCCTGAACGAGTATAAGAAAGTCCTCTGATCGAGTATATAAAAAGTCCCCTGATCGAGTATAACAAAAGTTCCCTGATTGAGTATACCAAAGGCCCCTGATCGAGTATATAACAAATTCCCATGATCGAGTATAACAATGTCCCCTCATCGAATATAACAAAGTCCCTGATCGAGTATGCGCAACAAAGTTCCCTGATCGAGTATAACAAAGGCCCTGATCGAGTATAACAGCGTCTCCTAATCGAGTATAACAAATTCCCATGATCGAGTATAACAAAGTCCCTCATCGAATATAACAAAAGTCCCTGATCGAGTATAACAAAGTCCCTGATCGAGTAGAACAAAGTCCCTCATCGAGTATAACAAATGCCCCTCATCGAGTGTAACAAAGTCCCATGATCTATATAACAAAGTCCCTCTATCGAATATAACAAAGTCCCCTGATCGAGTATAACAAAAGTTCCCTGATCGAGTAAAACAAAGGCCCCTACTCTATATACAGCGCCCTGGATCGAGTATAACAAAGTCCTGGGCGATCGAGTATAAGAAAGTCCCCTTCGAATATGTAACAAAGTCCCCTGATCGAGTATAACAAAGTCCCTGATTGAGTAAGGCAACAAAGGCCCCTGATCGAGTATAACAAATCTCCTAAGTGATCGAGTTATGTCAAAATTTCTCATTTAATATAACAAAGTCCCCTGATCGAGTATAAAAAGTCCTGATCGAGTATAACAAAGTCCCCTAGATTGAGTATAACAAAGGCCCCTAATCGAGTTTCTAACAAAAGCCCCTGGATCGTGTATAACAAAGTCCCCTGGTCGAGTATAACAAAGGCCCCTGATCGAATATAACAAAGGCGCCTGAACGAGTATAACAAATGCCCCTGATCGAGTATAACAAAGTTCCCTGATCGAGTATAACAAAGCCCCTGGATCGAATATAACAAAGTCCCCCTGATCGAGAATAACAAAGTCCCTTGATCGAGTATAACAAAGCCCCCTGATCAAGTATAACAAAGGCCCCTGATCGAGTATAACAAAGACCCATGGTCGAGTATAACAAAGGCCCCTGATCGAGTATAACAAAAGCCCCTGATCGGGTATAAGAAAGTCCCATGATCGAGTATAACAAAGTCCCCTCATCGAATATAACAAAGTCCCCTGATCGAGTATAACAAAGTCCCGTAATCGAGTAGAGCAAAGTCCCCTCATCGAGTATAACAAAGGCTCCTCATCGAGTGTAACAAAGTCCCATGATCGAGTATAACAAAGTCCCCTCATCGAATATAACAAAGTCCCCTGATCGAGTATAACAAAGTTCCCTGATCGAGTATAAGAAAGTCCCCTGATCGAGTATAACAAAGTCCTCTGATCGAGTAGAACAAAGTCCCCTCATCGAGTATAACAAAGGCCCCTCATCGAGTGTAACAAAGTCCCATGATCGAGTATAACAAAGTCCCCTCATCGAATATAACAAAGTCCCCTGATCGAGTATAACAAAGTTCCCTGATCGAGTAAAACAAAGACCCCTGATCGTGTATATCAAAGGCCCCTGATTGAGTATAACAAAGGCCCCTGATCGAGTTTAACAAAAGCCCCTGATCGAGTATAACAAGGTCCCCTGGTCGAGTATAACAAAGGCCCCTGATGGAATATAACAAAGGCGCCTGAACGAGTATAACAAAGGCCCCTGATCGAGTATAACAAAGTTCCCTGATCGAGTATAACAAAGCCCCTGGATCGAATATAACAAAGTCCCCCTGATCGAGAATAACAAAGTCCCCTGATCGGGTATAACAAAGCCCCCTGATCAAGTATAACAAAGGCCCATGATCGAGTATAACAAAGACCCCTGGTCGAGTATAACAAAGGCCCCTGATCGAGAATAACAAAGGCCCCTGATCGAGTATAACAAAGTCCGATGATCGAGTATAACAATGTCCCCTCATCGAATATAACAAAGTCCCCTGATCGAGTATAACAAAGTCCCCTAATCGAGTAGAGCAAAGTCCCCTCATCGAGTGTAACAAAGTCCCCTGATCGAGTATAACAAAGTCCCATGATCGAGTATAACTAAGGCCCCTCATCGAATATAACAAAGTCCCCTGATCGAGAATAACAAAGTCCCCTGATCGAGTATAACAAAGTCCCCTGATTGAGTATAACAAAGGCCCCTCATCGAGTGTAACAAAGTCCCATGATCGAGTATAACAAATTCCCCTCATCGAATATAACAAAGTCCCCTGATCGAGTTTAACAAAGTTCCCTGATCGAGTATAACAAAGGCCCCTGATCGAGTATAACAAAGGCCCCTGATCGAGTATAATAAAGTCCCATGATCGAGTATAACAAAGTCCCCTCATCGAATATAACAAAGTCCCCTGATCGAGTATAACAAAGTCCCCTGTTCATATAAGAAAGGCCTCTAAAAGAGTATAAAAAGGCCACTTTTCGAGTATAACAAAGTCCCCTTGATCGAGTATTACAGAGTCCGGCTGATCGAGGGATAACAGAGTCCTCATCGAGTATAACAAAGGCCACTCATCGAGTATAACAAAGTCCCATGATCCAGTATAATGAGTCCCCTTATCGAATATAACAAAGTCCCCTGATCGATTAAGCAACAAAGTCCCCTGATCGAGTATAACAAAGGCACCTGATCGAGTATGACGAAGTCCCTGATCGAGTAAAACAGAGTCCCCTGGTCGTGAGTATAAATAGATCGCTCCTAATCGAGTGAAACAAAGTCCCCTGATCGAGTATAACAAAGTCTCCTCTGATCGAGTATAACAAAGGCCTCTGATCGAAAGCTTAACAAAGGCTCCCTCATCGAGTATAACAAAGTCCTCTGATCTATATAACAAAGTCCCCTGATCGGTATAACAAATTGCCTGATCAGTATAACAAAGCCCCTCATCGAGGCAACAAAGGCCCCCTCGACTATATAACATGTCCATGATCGAGTATAACAAAGGTCCTGGTCGAGTATAAATAAAAGCCCCCAATCGGGGCCATATAAACAAAGGCGTCTGAACGAGTATAACAAAGGCCCTTGATGGAGTATTTCAAAGTTCCCTGATCGAGTATAACAAAGTCCCCTGATCATAGAACAAAGTCCCCCTCATCGAGTATAAAAAGGCCCCTCATCGAGTATAACAAAGTCCCATGATCGAATATAACAAAGTCCCCTGATCGAGTATATAACAAAGGGCCTCTGATCGAGTTACCAAAGTCCCCTGATCGAGTTTAACAAAGTCCTCTAATCGAGAATAACAAAGGCCCCTGATCGAGTATAACAAAGGCCTCTGATCGATATATAACAAGGGCTCTGATCGAGTATAACAAAAGTCTCCCCATCGAGTTTGAATCGGGAAAAGTCCTCTTAATCGAGATTTCACCGGAAAAGGCTCTCTTTGACTGAAGTACAAAAGGCCCCCTGTTCCTTGAGCATAACAAAGGCCTCTAAAAGAGTATAACAGCCACTTCTGCACAAAGTCCCCTGATCGAGTATTACAGAGTCCGGGCTGATCGAGTATAACAGTGCTGCACCTGATCGAGTATGACAAAGTCCCCTGATCGAGTAAGCAACAAAGGCACCTGATCGAGTATGACAAAGTCCCCTGATCGAGTATAACAGAGTCCCCTGGTCGAGTATAACAGACTGCCCCGACCGAGCGTACAAAGTCCCTGATCGAGTATCACAAAGTCCCTGATCGAAAGAGGCAACAAAGTCCCCTGATCGAGTAGAACAAAGTCCCCTCTCTACTGAGTATAACCGAAAGGCCCCACATCACCGTAAATAAAGTCCCATGATCGAGTATAACAAAGTCCCTCATCGATTATAACAGTCCCTGATCGAGTATAACAAAGTTCCCTGATCGAAAGTATGTGCTAAAAGTCCCCATGATTAAGTATAAACAAAGCCCCCATCGGAATTATAACAAAGTCCCCTGATTATATAACAATGGTACCTGATCGAAAGTATGACAAAGTCCTTCTGATCGAAAGTATAACAAAGGCCTCATCGAGCTTAACATAGGCCCCTCATCGAGTATATACCAAAGTCCCTTGATCGAGTATAACAATGTCCCTGATCGAGTATAACAAATTACCCTGATCGAGTATAACAAAGCCCCCATCGAATATAACAAAGTCCCCTGATCGAGTATATAACAAAAATCCCGTGAACGAGTATAAGAAAGTCCCCCTGATCGAAAGTATAACAAAGTCCCCATCGAAGCGATAAAATGTAGAGGCGCTCGATCGAGTGGCAACAGTGCCCCGGACGAATATAACAAAGTCCTCTGATCGAGAATAAAAAGTCCTCGGATCGAGTATACCAAAGCCCCGTTGACTGGCATAACAAAGGCCCCTGGATCGAAAACAATGTCCCTCATCAAATATAATAAAGTCCCTGATCGAGTATAACAAAGGACCCTGGATCGAGTATAACAAAGGCCCCTGATCGAATATAACAAAGTCCCATGATCGAGTATAACAAAGTCCCCTCATCGAATATAACACAAAGTCCCCTGATCGAGTATAACAAAGCCCTGATCGAATATAACAAAGTCCCCACCGAGTAGGAGCAAAGTCCTCATCATAAGGCACAAAGGCCCTCATCGGTGTATCAAACCCATGATCGAGTGGCACAAAGTCCTCTAATCAATATAAGAAAGTCCCTGATCGAGTATAACAAAGTTCCCTGATCGAGTATAACAAAGGCCCCTCATCAAGTATATAACAAAGTCCCAGAAGGATCGGCGGCACAGGAATCCCCATCAGAGGCAACAAAGGCCCGTCATCGAGTATAACAAAGTCCCATGATCGGTATACAAAGTCCCCATCGAATACATAACAAAGTCCGTGGATCGACTATAAAATGTCCCCTGATAAAACAAAGTCCCCTGACGAGTATAACAATGTCCCCTGATCAGCGGCAACAGCGCCCCTAATCGAGTTTAACAAAGGCCCTCATCGAGTATAACTAAGTCCCCTGGTCGAGTAAGTACGCGCCCCTTGATCGAATATAACAAAGGTGTTTGAAATCTGAGGCAACAAAGGCCCCTGATCGAGGCACCAAAAGTTCCCTGGATCGAGTATAACAAAGTCCCCTGATCGAGTTACCAAAGTCCCCCTTGATCGAGTATAACAAAACCCCCTGACGCTATACCAAAGGCCCTGACGTATGGCGACAAAGACTCCTGGTCGATTATAAAGCACCCTGATCGAGTATAACAGCGCCCCTGATCGAGTATAACAAAGGCCCCTCATCGAGTATAACAAAGTCCCCTGATAGAGTAGAACAAAGTCCTCATCGAGTATAAACAGCGCCCTCACTATATAAATAAAGTCCTCAGCTATCGAGTATAACAAAGTCCCCTTGATCGAGTATAAAAAAGGCCTCTGATCGAGTGTTAAACAAAGTCCCCGGATCGAGTATAACAAAGTCCCCTACCGAGTATAACAAAGTCCCCCATCGAGTATAACAAAAGTCCCCTGATCGAGTATAAGAAACTCCCCTGGTCGAGGAAACAAAGTCCCTCGATCGCAGTGGTAACAAAGGCCTTCTGATCGCAGCAAGAAAGTCCCATGATCGAGTATAACAAAGTCTTTCACGAATATAACAAAAGTTCCCCTGATCGAGTATAACAAAGTCCCCTGATCGAGTAGAACAAAGTCCCCATCGAGTATAAACAAAGGCCCCTACCGAGTATAACAAAGTCCCATGATCGAGTAAGAATAAAGTTTCTTTCATCGAATATAAACAAAGTCCTTTATCGAATAGAACAAAGTCCTCGATCGAGCAACAAAGTCCTGATCGAGTATAACAATGGCACCTGATCGAGTATAACAAAACCCCGGAACGAGTGGCTGGTGCAGCAAAGTCCCCTCATCAAGTAAGGCAACAAAGGCCTCTACTTGAGTGTAACAAAGTCCCATGATCGCAGTATAACAAAGTCCCTCATCGAATATAACAAAGTCCCTGATCGAGTATAACAAAGTTCCCTGACGTATACCAGCGCCCCTGATTGAGTATAACAAAGGCCCCTGATCGAGTATATAACAAAGGCGCCTGAACGAGTATAACAGCGTCCCTGATCGTATATAACAAAGTCCCCTCGATCGAGTATAACAAAAATCCCGTGAACAGCATAAGAAAGTCCCTGATCGAGTATAACAAAGTCCCCTGATCGAATATAACAGAGGCGCCTGCGATCGAGTATAACAAAGCCCCTGGATCGAATATAACCGAAGTCCCCCTGAGGATCGAGAATACCGTAGAATTGAAAAGTCCCTGATCGCGGAGTATAACAAAGCCCCCTGATCAAGTATAACAAAAAGGCCCCTGATCGAGTAAAACAATGTCCTCATCGAAATGGTAATAAAGTCCCTGGATCGAGTATAACAAAGGACCCCTGATCGAGTATGCAACAGCGTGGCCCCCTTTGATCGAATATGCACAAAGTCCTATGATCGTAGTAACAAAAGTCCCCTCTATCGGAATATATACAAAGCCCCTGATCGAGTATAACAAAGCCCCTGACCAATATAACAAAGTCCCCTAATTGAGTGGTGGCAGTTCCCCATCAGTATAACAAAGGCCCCCACGAGTGTGTATCAAAGTCCGCATCGAGTATAACAAAGTCCTCTAATCGAAATATAAGAAAGTCCTATCTATACAAAGTTCCCTCGATCGAAGGCACAAAGGCCCTCATCAAGTATAACAAAGCCCATCGAGTATAATAGAATCCTCTATCGAGTATAACAGTCTGGCTATCGAAGTATAACAAAGTCCTACGATCGATATAACAAAGTCCCCTCATCGAATATAACAAAGTCCCCTGATCGACCTCTGATGCAACAAAGTCCCTGATCGAGTTAAAACAAAAAAGTCCCCCTGGATCGGAGTATGTAACAATGTCCCCTGATCGAGTAGTATAACAGCGTCTCCCTAATCGAGTTTTAACAAAGGCCCCTCATCGAAGTATAATCCAAGTCCCTGGTCGAGTATATCAGCGCCCCTGATCGAATAATATAACAGCAGCTCGAACGAGTAAACAGCGCCTGATCGAGTATAACAAAGTTCCTGATCGGAGTATACCGAGTGTCCCCCTTTTGACTGAGTATGCAACTGTGTCCCTCTGATCGAGTATAACAAACCCCTGATCAAGTATAACAAAGGCCCCTGGATCGGAGTGGGTAATTTTTACTGTGCGCTGACTCCCTTTGGCTCGTGATTATAACAAAAGTACCCTGACGGAAAGTATACCGAAAAGGCCCTGATCGAGTATAACAAAGCGCCTCATCGAGTATAACAAAGTCCCCTGATAGAGAACAAAGTCCCTCATCGAGTGGCAACAAAGGCCCCTCATCGAGTATAACAAAGTCCCATTATCGAGTATGTAAATCGGTGCGTCCCCTGATCGAGATGCGTAAAAAAGGCCTCTCCTTTTGACTGAGGTACAAAGTCCCCTGATCGAGTATGTCAAAAGTCCCTCACCGAGTATATAACAAAGTCCCCTGATCGAGTATAACAAAGTCCCCTGATCGAGTATAGCAAACTCCCCTGGTCGAGGAAACAAAGTCCCCTGATCGAGTATAACAAAGGCCTCTGATCGAAAGTATAAGAAAGTCCCATGATCGAGTATAACAAAGTCTTTCATCGAATATAACAAAGTTCCTGATCGAGTATAACAAAGTCCCCTGATCGAGAACAAAGTCCCCTCATCGAGTATAAAACAAAGGCCCCTCATCGAGTATAACAAAGTCCCATGATCGAGTATAACAAAAGTCTTTCACTAATATAACAAAGTCCCTTTATCGAATAGAACAGTTCCCTGATCGAGTACAACAAAGTCCCCTGATCGAGTATAACAATGGCACCTGATCGAGTATAACAAAGTCCCCCTAATCGAGTACAGCAAAGTCCCCTCATCAAGTATAACAAAGGCCCTCATCGAGTGTAAAGTCCCATGATCGAGTATAACAAAGTCCCTCATCGAATATAAATAAAGTCCCCTGATCGAGTATAACAAAGTTCTGATCGAGTATAACAAAGGCCCCTGATCGAAGTATAAATTGTAAAAGTTCCTGATCGAGTATAACAACAGCGCCCCTGATTGAGGTATAACAAAGGCCCCTGATCGAGTATAACAAAGGCGCCTGAACGAGAAGTAACAGCGTCTCCTGATCGAAAGTATAACAAAGTTCCCTGATCGAGTATAACAAAGCCCCTGGAACGAATATAACAAAGTCCCCTCTGACGAGAATAACAAAGTCCCTGATCGTATATAACAAAGCCCCTCAGATCAAGTATAACAAAGGCCCCTGATCGAGTATGTCAAAGACCCCTGGTCGAGTAGTACCAAAAGGCCCTGATCGAGTATAACAGCGGCCCCTGATCGGGTATAACAAAACCCTGATCGGTATAACAAAACCCTCATCGAATATAACAAAGTCCCCTGATCGAGTATAACAAAGTCCCCTAATCGAGTAGAGCAAAGTCCCTCATCGAGTATAACAAAGGCCCTCATCGAGTGTAACAAAGTCCCATGATCGAGTATAACAAAGTCCCCTATCGAATATAACAAAGCCCCTGATCGAGTATGCAACAAAGTTCCCTAATCGAGTATAACAAAGGCCCCTGATCGAGTATAACAGCGCCCCTGGATCGAGTATAACAAAGTCCTAAGCGATCGAGTATAACAAAAGTCCCTCATCGAATATAACAAAGTCCTCTGATCGGAGTATAACAAAGTTCCTGATCGAGTATAACAAAGGCACCTGATCGAGTATAACAAAGGCCCCTTGATCGAGTATAACAAAGTCCCATGATCGAGTATAACAAAGGCGCCTGAACGAGTATAACAAAGGCCTTTGATCGAAGCTTAACAAAGGTCCCTGTTCGAGTATAAGAAAGGCCTCTAAAAAGAGTATAAAAGGCCAATTTTCGAGTATGTCAAAGTCCCTGATCGAGTATTACAGAGTCTGCCTATCGAGGATAACAGAGTCCTCAACAGAGTATAACAAAGGCCACTATCGAGGTAACAAAGTCCCAGCATCCAGTATAACAGAGTCCCTTATCGAATATAACAAAGTCCCTGATCGATTACAACAAAAGTCCCCTTATCGAGTATAACAGTGTGCTGCACCTGATCGAGTATGACAAAGTCCCTGATCGAGTAAAACAGAGTCCCTGGTCGCAGTATAACAGACTGCCCTAATCGAGGAAACAAAGTCCCCTGATCGAAATATAACAAAGTCTCCTGATCGAGAGTATAACAAAGGCCTCTGACTTGCTTCGAACAAAGGCCCTCATCGAGTATAACAAAGTCCCCTGATCGGTTATAACAAAAGTCCCCTGATCGAGTATAAACAAATTCGCCTGGATCGAAAGTATAACAAAGCCCCTCATCGAGTATACCAAAGGCCCCTGATCGAGTATAACACAGTCCCATGATCGAGTATAACAAAGTCCCCTGGTCGAGTATGCAACAAAGCCCCTAATCGAATATAACAAAGGCGTCTGAACGAGTATAACAAAGGCCCTTGATGGAGTACTGCGCCCCATCGAGTATAACAAAGTCCCCTGATCAGAGTAGAACAAAGTCCCTCATCGAGTATGCGCCCCTCTATCGAGTATAACAAAGTCCTTCCGCTGATCGAAAGTATACCAAAGTCCTCAGATCGAGAGTATAACAAAGGGGCTCTCATCAGAGGCTAACAAAGTCCCCTGATCGAGTTTAAACAAAAGCCCCTACCGAGAATGCACCCTTTGATCAGGAGTATACAGCGGCCTTGGATCGAGTGGCAACAAGGCCCTGATCGATACAACAAAGTCTCCTCGAGTTTAACAAAGTCCTTCTAATCGAGATTAACAAAGGCCTTTGATCGAGCCAGCCCCTTCGTCTATGGCAACAGCGCTCCTAAAAGAGGCACCAAAGGCTACTTTTCGAGAGCAACAAAAGTCCCCTGGATCGAGTATTACAGAGTCCGTTGACGAGTATAACAGCACCTGATCATATGACAAAGTCCCTGATCGAGTATAACAAAGGCAATCTGATCGAGTATGACAAAGTCCCCTGATCGAGTATAACAGAGTCCCCTGGTCGAGTGGCAACAGACCGCCCTAATTGAGTGTGTAACAAAGTCCCCTGATCGAGTATCATGTAAAAGTCCCCTGATCGATATAACAAAGTCCTCTGATCATAGAAACAAAAGTCCTCTAATGAGGCAACAAAGGCCCCACATCGACTGCAATAAAGTCCTATGACGAGTATAAACAAAAGTCCCTCATCGATTATTATAACAAAGTCCCTGATTTGAGTATACCAAAAGTTCTATCATATAAGAAAGTCCCATGATTGAGTATAACAAAGTCCCTCATCGTAATATGTAACAAAGTCCCCTGATCAGTATATAAATAATGGCACCTGATCGAAAGTATGACAAAGTCCCCTGATCGAGTATAACAAAGGCCTCTGATCGAGTTTAACATAGGCCCTCATCGAGTATAACAAAGTCCCCTGATCGAGTATGTAACAATGTCCCCTGATCGAGTATAACAAAATGCCTGATCGAGTATAACAAAGCCTCATCGAATATAACAAAGTCCCCTGATCGAAGTATGCGCAACAAAAATCCCGCGGAACGAGTATAAGAAAGTCCCCTGATCGAGTATAACAAAAGTCCCCTGATCGAATATAACAGAGGTGCCTGATCGAGTATAACAAAGCCCCTGATCGAATATAACAAAGTCCCCTGATCGAGTAATAACAAAGTCCCCTGATCGAGTATAACAAAGCCCCTGATCAAGTATAACAAAGGCCCCTTGATCGAGTAAAACAATGTCCCCTCACTAATATAATAAAGTCCCCTGATCGAGTATACAACAGCGCGACCCTGATCGAGTATAACAAAGGTCCCCTGATCGAATATAACAAAGTCCCATGACTTATATAAATGAAAGTCCCTCATCGAATATAACAAAGTCCCCTGATCGAGTATATAACAAAGCCCCTGGATCGAATATAACAAAGTCCCCTAATCGAGTAGAGCAAAGTCCCCTCATCGAGTATAACAAAGGCCCTCATCGAGTGTATCAAAGTCCCATGATCGAGTATAAATAAAAGTCCTCTAATCGAATATATAAGAGTCCCCTGATCGAGTATAACAAAGTTCCTGATCGAGTATAACAAAGACCCCTCATCAAGTATAACAAAGTCCCAAGGATCGAGTATAATAGAATCTCATCGAGTATAACAGCGCGAATATCGAGTATAACAAAGTCCCATGATCGAGTATAACAAAGTCCCCTATCGAATATAACAGAAAGTCCTCGACCTGGATCATAAATAAAGTCCCCTGATCGAGTAAAACAAAGTCCCCTGATCGCAGTATAACAATGTCCCTGGATCGAGTATAACAAAGGCCCCTAATCGAGTTTAACAAAGGCCCCTCATCGAGTATAACTAAGTCCCCTGGTCGTATATATCAAAGGCCCCTGATCGAATATAACAAAGGTGCCTGAACGAGTATAACAGCGCCCCTGATCGAGTGGCAATGTTCCCTGGATCGGTATAACAAAGTCCCCTGATCGAGTATAACAAAGTCCCCTGATCGAGTATAACAAAACCCCTGATCAAGTATAACAAAGGCCCCCTGATCGAGTATGACAAAGACTCCTGGTCGATTATAGTAACAAAGTCCCCTGATCGAGTATAACAAAGGCCCCTGATCGAGTATTATACCAAAGGCCCCTCATCGAGTATGCTAACAAAGGCCCTCATCGAGTATACCAAAGTCCCATTATCGAGTATAAATAAGTTCCTGATCGAGTATAAAAGGCTCTGGATCGAGTGTTTTCAATGTCCTGATCGAGTATACCAAAGTCCCCTACCGAGTATAACAAAGTCCCCTGATCGAGTATAACAAAGTCCCTGATCGAGTATAACAAACTCCCCTGGTCGAGGAAAACAAAGTCCCCTGATCGAGTATAACAAAGGCCTTCTGATCGAGTATAAGAAAGTCCCATGATCGAGTATAACAAAGTCTTTTCATCGAATATAACAAAGTTCCCTGATCGGTATAACAAAGTCCCCTGATCGAGGAACAAAGTCCCCTATCGAGTATAACAGCGCCCTCATCGAGTATACAGCCCCGCGATCGAGTATAACAAAGTCTTTTCATCGAATATAACAAAGTCTCTTTATCGAATAGAACAAAGTCCCTGATCGAGTACAACAAAGTCCCCTGATCGAGTATATAACAATGGCACCTGATCGAGTATACAGAGTCCCTCATCGAGTATAACAACAAAGGCCCTCATCGAGTATAACAAAGTCCCATGATCGAGTATAACAGTCTTTCATCGAATATGTCAAAAGTCCCCGGTCGAATATAACAAAGTCCCCTGATCGAGTACAACAAAGTCCCCTGATCGAGTATATAACAATGGCACCTGATCGAGTATGACAAAGTCCCCTGACGAGTATAACAGAGTCCTCTGGTCGAGTATAACAAACTGCCCTGTAATCGAGTGTAACAAAGTTCCCTGATCGAGCATAACAAAGTCCCCCTGACGAGTATAACAAAGTCCCCTGATCGAATATAAATAAAGTCCCCTGATTGAGTATAACAAAGGCCCCTGATCGAGTTTTAACAAAAGCCCTGATCGAGTATAAATGTTCCCTTGGTCGAGAGAACAAAGGCCCCTGATTCAAATTATACCGAGGCGCCTGAACGAGTAAAACAAAGTCCCCATCGAATATGCAACAAAGTCCTCTATCGAAAGTATAACAAAAGTCCCCTGATCGAGTATAACAAAGTCCCTTTTGATTGAGTATAACAAAGGCCCCATCGAGTTTAACAAAAGCCCCTGATCGAGTATATAACAAAGTCCCCTGGTCGAGTATAACAAAGGCCCCTGATCGAATATATAACAAAGGCGCCTTTGTCGAGTATAACAGCGTCCTGATCGAGTATATAACAAAATTCCCTGATCGAGTATAACAAAGCTCCTGGACAATATAACAAAGTCCCCTGATCGAGAATAACAAAGTCCCTTGACCGAGTATAACAAAGGCCCCTGGATCAAGTATAACAAAGTCCCTAATCGAATATAACAGTCCCTTGATCGAGTATACAAAGTCCCCTAATCGAGTAGAGCAAAAGTCCCTCATCGGTATATAACAAAAGTGCCCCTCAATATAACAAAGTCCCATAATCGTAGTATATAAAAGTCCCCTAATCGAATATAAGAAAGTCCCCTGATCGAGTATGCACAAAAGTCCTCATTGAATATAACAAAGTCCCTGATCGAGTCCAAAAAGTCCCCACTGAGTATAACAACAAAGTCCCCTGATCGAGTATAACAAAGGCCCCTCATCGAGTATATAACAAAGTCCTATGATCGAGTATAACAAAGTCCCCTCTGATCGAGTATAACAAAGGCCTCTGATCGAGGTTTTCACAAAGTCCCCTGCTCGAGTATAACAAAGTCCCTCACCGAGTATAACAAAGTCCCTGATCGAGTATAACAAAGTCCTCTGATCGAGTATAAACAAACTTCCTGGTCGAGGAAACAATGCCCCTGATCGGTATACAAAGGCCCTTGATCGAGTATAAGAAAGTCCCATGATCGAGTATATAACAGAAAGTCCCTCATCATATAACAAAGGCCCCTCATCGAGTATAACAGTCCCATGATCGAGTATAACAAAGTCCTCACATCGACTATAACAAAGTCCCCTGATCGAGTAAAACAAAGTCCCCTGATCGAGTAGCAACAATGTCCCCTGATCGAGTATAACAAAGGCCCCTGATCGGAGCTGCAATAAAGGCCCCTCCTAATATCGAGTATAACTAAGTCCCCTATCGAGTATAACAAAGGCCCCTGATCGAATATAAATGTGCGCCTGAACGTGTATAACAAAGGCCCTTAATAGAGTATACCAAAAGTTCCTGACTGAGTATAACAAAGCCCCTGGATCTAAATTATAATAAACTCCCCTGATCGAGAAATAACAAAGTCCCCTGATCGAGTATAACAAAGTCCCTCATCGAATATCATAACAAAGTCCCTGATCGAGTATAACAAAAGTCTCCTCAATGAGTTTTCTAATAAAGTCTCAATTGAACAACAAAGGCCCCTGATCGAGTATAACAAAGGCCCCTGATCGAGTGTAACAAGGGCCCCGATCGAGTATAACAAAGTCTCCCCATCGAGTTTAACAAAGTCATCTAGTCGAGAACAACAAAAGGCCTTTGATCGAGTTTACCAAAGCACCGCGTTCGTATAACAAAGGGCCAAAAGAGTATAACAAAGGCCACTTTTCGAGTATAACAAAGTCCCCTGATCGAGTATTACAGAGTCCGATGATCGAGGATAACAGAGTCCCCTCATCGAGTATGTACAAAGGCCACTACTCTATATGTAACAGTCCCATGATCCAGTATAACAAAAAGTCCCCTTTATCGAATATGCATCGAAAGTCCCCTGATCGAGTACAACAAAGTCCCCATCGAGTATAACAAAGTCCCTATCGAGTATAACAGAGTCCCCTGTCGAGTATAGCAACAGACTGCCGTAATTGAGTGTAACAAAGTCCCCTGATCGAGTATAACAAAGTCCCTGATCGGTATAACAATACCTTCATCATTTAACAAAGGCCCCTTATCGGTATATAACAAAGTCCCCTGATCGAGTATATAACAAAGTCCCTGATCGAGTATAACAAATTCGCCTGATCGAGTATAACAAAGCCCCTCATCGAATATAACAAAAGTCCCCTGAACGAGTATAAGAAAGTCCCTGATCGAGTATAAAAAGTCCCCTGATCGAGAATACAAAGTTCTCTGATTGAGTATAACAAAGGCCCCCACTATATAACAAAGGCCCCTCATCAGCAACAAATTCCCATGATCGAGTATAACAATGTCCCTCATCGAATATAACAAAGTCCCCTGATCGAGTATAACAAAGTTCCTGATCGAGAGCACAAAGGCCCCCACTGAGTATAACAAAGGCCCCTAATCGAGTGTATAACAAATTCCCACATGATCGAGTATATAACAAAGTCCCTCATCGAATATACCGAAAGTCCCTTGATCGAGTATAACAAAGTCTCCGTGATCGAGAGAACAAAGTCCCCTCATCGAGTATAAATGCCCTCATCGAGTGTAACAAAGTCCCATGATCGAGTATAACAAAGTCCCTCATCGAATATAACAAAGTCCCCTGATCGAGTATAACAAAGGCCCCTGATCGAGTATATAACAAAGGCCCCTGATCGAGTATAACAAAGTCCCTAATCGAGTACAGCAAAGCCTCATCAAGTATAACAAAGGCCCCCTCATCGAGTGTAACAAAGTCCCATGATCGAGTATAACAAAGTCCTCATCGAATATAACAAAGTCCCCTGATCGAGTATGCTAACAAAGTTCTTAATCTATATAACAAAGGCCCCTAATTGAGTATAACAGCGCCCCTGATCGAGTATACCAAAAGGCGCCTGAACGGAAGTGTATGTCAGCGCCCCTGACTATGGCAACAAAGTTCCCTGATCGAGTATAACAAAGCCCCTGAACGAATATAACAAAGTCCCCTGATCGAGAATAACAAAGTCCCCGCGACTATATAACAAAGCCCCCAGATCAAGTGGTAACAAAGGCCCCCATTCGAGTATAACAAAGACCCTGGTCGAGTATATAACAAAGGCCCCCATCGAGTATAACAAAGGCCCCTGATCGGGTATAACAAAGTCCCATGATCGAGTATAACAAAGTCCCTCATCGAATATGCAACAAAGTCCCCTGATCGAGTATAACAAAGTCCCTAATCGAGTAGAGCAAAGTCCCTCATCGAGTATAACAAAGGCCCTCATCGAGTGTAACAAAGTCCCATGATCGAGTATAACAAAGTCCCCTCATCGAATATATAACAAAGTCCCTGACCGAGTATAACAAAGTTCCCTGATCGAGTATAACAAAAGGCCCCTGATCGAGTAAGTAGCGTCAAAGGCCCCACTGGCAACAAAGTCCCATGACGAAGCGGCAACAAAGTCCCTCTATCGAATATAACAAAGTCCCCTGATCGAGTATAACAAAGTTCCCTGATCGGCGGCGCAACAAAGGCACCTGATCGAGTATAACAAAGGCCCCTGACGGTATACAAAGTCCCATGATCGAGTATAACAAAGTCCCCTGGTCGAGTACATAACAAAGGCCCCAATCGAATATTACAAAGGCGCCTGAACTTGAGAAGTAACAAAGCGCCTTTGATCGAGTTTAACAAAGGCCCCTGTTCGAGTATACAAAGGCCTCAAAGTTATATAAAAAGGCCACTTTTCGAGTATAACAAAGTCCCCTGATCGAGTATATTACAGAGTCCGCTGATCGAGGATAAGCCAGAGTCCCCTCATCGAGTATAACAAAGTTACCATCGAGTATAACAAACCCATGATCCAGTATAGAGTCCCTTATCGAATATGTCCCTGATCGATTGGCAACAAAGTCCTCTGATCGAGTATAACAAAGGCACCTGATCGAGTATGACAAAGTCCCCTGATCGAGTAAAACAGAGTCCTTGGTCGAGTATAACAGACTGCCCCAGAATTATGAAACAAAGTCCCCTGATCGAGTATACAAAGCCCCTGATCGAGTATAACAAAGGCCTCTGATCGAGTTTAACAAAGGCCCCCCACTGAGTATAAACAAAGTCCCCCTGATCGAGTATAACAAAGTCCCCCATCGAGTATAACAAATTCGCCTGCTGATCGAAGTATAACAAAGCCCTCATCGAGTATACCGTAAAGGCCCCTGGATCGAGTATAACACAGTCCCATGATCGAGTATAACAAAGTCCCCTGGTCGAGGCAACAAAAGCCCCTAATCGAAATATAACAGCAAGGCCCCTAACGAGTATAACAAAGGCCCCTTGATCGAGTATTTCAAAGTTCCCTGATCGGTATGCAACAAAGTCCCCTGATCGAGTAGAACAAAGTCCCTCATCCAGTATAAAAGGCCCTCACTCCAGTATATAACAAAGTCCTACGACGGAGTATAACAAAAGTCCCCTGATCACCGAGTATAACAAAGGCCTCTTGATCGAGCGTTAACAAAGTCCCCTGATCGAGTTTAACAAAGTCCTCTACCGAAATGTTAAAGGCCCCTCATCGAGTATAACAAAGGCCTCTTGACTTGAAGTATAAATGGCGACCTGATCGAAAGTATAACAAAGTCTCCTCATCGAGTTTAACAAAGTCCTCTAATCGAGATTAACAAAGGCCTTGATCGAGTTTACCAAAGGCCCTGTTCGAGTATAACAAAGGCCTCTAAAAGAGAACAAAGGCCACTTTTCGAGTATAACAAAGTCCCCTGATCGAGTAATATGTGAGATTCCGCTGATCGAGTATAACAAAGGCACCTGGATCGAGTATGACAACGTCCCCCTATCGAGTATAACAAAGCACCTGATCGTAGTATGACAAAGTCCCCTGATCGAGTATATAACAGAGTCCCTTCAACGAGTATAACAGAATTGCCCAATCGATGTAACAAAAGTCCCCATCGAGTATCATCACAAAGTCCCCTGATCGAGTATAACAAAGTCCCTGATCGAGTAGAACAAAGTCCCCTCATCGAGTATAACAAAGGCCCCTCATCGCATCGTACCGAAAGTCCCATGTGATCGAGTATAACAAAGTCCCCTCATCAGATTATAACAAAAGTCCCCTGATCGGGAGTATAACAAAGTTCCCTGATCGAGTATAAGAAAGTCCCATGATTGAGTGGCAACCAAAAGTCCCCATCGAATATAACAAAGTCCCCTGATCGAAATATAACAATGGCACCATCGAGTATGACAAAGTCCCCTGATCGAGTATAACAAAGGCCTCTGATCATTTCTAACATAGGCCCTCAACAATGAGTATAACAAAGTCCCCTGATCGGTGCATATGCAACAATGTCCCCTGATCGAGTATAACAAATTCGCCTGGATCGAGTATAAATGCCCCCTCATCGAATATAACAAAGTCCACTTGATCGAAAGTATAACAAAAACCCGTGAACGAGTATAAGAAAGTCCCTAATCGAGTATAACAAAGTCCCTGGATCGAATATAACACAGAGGCACCATCGTGGAGCATAACAAAGCCCCTGGATCGAATATACCGTGTCCCCTGATCGAGAATAACAAAGTCCCCTGATCGAGTATATGTAACAAAGCCCCTGATCAAGTATAACAAAGGCCCTAGATCGAGTAAAACAATGTCCCCTCATCGAATATAATAAAGTCCCCTGATCGAGTATATGCTAACAAAGGCCCCTGATCGAGTATAACAAAGGCCCTGATCGAAATGGCAACAAAGTCCCATGATCGAGTATACAAAGTCCCTCATCGAATATAACAAAGTCCCTGATCGAGTATAACAAAGCCCCTGGACGAAATATAACAAAGTCCCTAATCGAGTAGAGCAAAGTCCCCCCTCATCGAGTATAACAGTCCTCATCGAGTGTATCAAAGTCCCCAAGGATCGAGTATAACAAAAGTCCTCTAATCGAATATCATAAGAAAGTCCCCTGATCGAGTATAACAGTTCTCTGATCGAGTATAACAAAGCGGCCCTCATCAAGTATATAACAAAGTCCCATGATCGAGTATAATAGAATCCCTCATCGAGTATATGTAAACAAAGGCCCGTCATCGAGTATAACAAAGTCCTGCATGATCGAAAGTACAACAAAGTCCCTCATCGAATATAACAAAAGTCCCCTGATCGACTATAACAAAGTCCCCTGATCAGAGTAAAACAAAGTCCCCTGATCGAGTATAAACAAGGTCCCCTTGATCGAGTATAACAAAGGCCCCTAATCGAGTTTAACAAGGGCCCCCATCGAGTATAACTAAGTCCCCTGGTCGAGTATATCAAAGGTCCTCGATCGAATATATAACAAAGGTGCCTGAACGAGTATAACAAAGGCCCCTGATCGAGTATAACAAAGTTCCCTGATCGAGCGGTACAAAGTCTCTGATCGAGTATAACAAAGTCCCCTGATCGAGAATACCACAGTCCCCTGATCGAGTAGCAACAAACCCCTGATCAAGTATAACAAAGCGCCCTGATCGAGTACATGACAAAGACTCCTTGGTTTGATTATAACAAAGTCCCCTGATCGATATACCAGCGCCCCTGATCGAGTATAACAGCGCCCCTCATCGAAAGTATAACAAAGTCCCCTTGATAGAGTGCAGGAACAAAAGTCCCTCTCTATCGAGTATAACAAAGGCCCCTCATCGAGTATAACAAAGTCCCATTATCGAGTATAACAAAGTCCCCTGATCGAGTATAAAAGGCTCTGATCGAGGTTAACAAAGTCCCCTGATCGAGTATAACAAAGTCCCTCACCGAGTATAACAAAGTCCCCTGATCGAGTATAACAAAGTCCCCTGATCGAGTAAAACAAACTCCTGGTCGAGGAAAACAAAGTCCCCTGATCGAGTATAACAAAGGCCCCTGGATCGAGTATAAGAAAGTCCCATGATCGTTATAAATAAAGTCTTCATCGAATATAACAAAGTTCCTCTGATCGAGTATAACAAAGTCCCCTGATCGAGTAGAACAAAGTCCCTCATCGAAAGTATAACAAAGGCCCCTCATCGAGTATATGCACAAAGTCCCCATCTGAGTAGCAACAAAGTCCCTCATCGAATATAACAAAGTCCCCTGATCGAGTATAAACAAAAGTCACCTGGATCGAAAGTATACCAGAGTCCCTCATCGAGTATAACAAAGGCCCTCATCGAGTATGCGCAAATAAAGTCCCATGATCGAGTATAACAAAGTCTTTCATCGAATTTAACAAAGTCCCCTTATCGAATATAACAAAGTCCTTGACGAGTACAACAAAGTCCCCTGATCGAGAATGCACCATCGAGTATGACAAAAGTCCCCTGATCGAGTATAACAGAGTCCCCTGGTCGAAAGTATAACAAACTGCCCTAATCGAGTGTAACAGCCCCTGATCAGAGTATAACAAAGTCCCCTGATCGAATATAACAAAAGTCCCCTGATTGAGTATGCAACAAAGGCCCCTGGATCGAGTTTAACAAAAAGCCCCTGATCGAGTATAACAAAGTCCTCTGGTCGAGTATAACAAAGGCCCCAAGCGATCTAATATAACAGAGGCGCCTGGAACGAGTATATAACAAAGTCCCCTGATCGAGAATAACAAAGTCCCCTGATCGAGTATAAATGCCCCCATCAAGTATAACAAAGGCCCCTGATCGAGTATGACAAAGACTCCTGGTCGATTATAACAAAAGTCCCTGATCGAGTATAACAAAGGCCCCTGATCGAGTATAACAGCGCCCCATCGAGGTGCAACAAAGTCCCCTGATAGAGTAGAACAACGTCCCTCATCGAGTATAACAAAGGCCCTCATCAGTATAACAAAGTCCTAGTATTATCGAGTATAACAAAGTCCCTGATCGAGTATAAAAAGGCCTCTGATCGAGGTTAACAAAGTCCTGATCGAGTATAACAAAGTCCCTCACTGCAGGTAACAGTCCCTGATCGAGTATAACAAAGTCCTGATCGAGTATATCAAATCCCCTGGTCGAGGAAAACAAAGTCCCTGATCGAGTATAACAAAGGCCTCTGATCGAGTATAAGAAAGTCCTCCATGATCGAGTATAACAAAGTCTTTTCACCGAACATAACAAAGTTCCCTGATCGAGTATAACAAAGTCCCCTGGATCGAGTAGAACAAAGTCCCTCATCGAGTATAACAAAGGCCCTCATCGAGTATAACAAAGTCCCCACATCGAGTATGCACAAAGTCCCTCATCGAATATAACAAAGTCCCCTGATCGAGTATATAACAAAGTCACCTGATCGAGTATAACAGAGTCCCCTCATCATATGGCAACAAAGGCCCCTCATCGAGTATAACAAAGTCCCATGATCGAGTATAACAAAGTTCTTCATCGAATATAACAAAGTCCCTTTATCGAATATAACAAAGTCCCCTGATCGAGTACACAACAAAGTCCCCTGATCGGGAGTATAACAATGGCACCTGGATCGAGTATGACAAAGTCCCTGAGTATAACAGAGTCCCTGGTCGAGTATAACAAACTGCCCTAATCGAGTAAAAATAAAGTCCCCTGATCGAGCATAACAAAGTCCCTGATCGAGTATGCAATGGGTGTCCCTGATCGAACATGCAACAAAAGTCCCCTGGATTGAGTATAACAGGCCCCTGACTGAGCTTTGGAACAAAGCCCCTGATCGGAGTATGCAACAAAGTCCCTGGTCGAGTATAACAAAGGCCCCTGATCGAATATAACAGAGGCGCCTGAACGAGTAAAACAAAGTCCTCATCGTATATAACAAAGTCCCTGATCGAGTATAAATGTCCCCATCATATAACAAAGTCCCTGATTGAGTATAACAAAGGCCCCTGATCGAGTTTAACAAAAGCCCCTGATCGAGTATAACAAAGTCCCTGGTCGAGTATAACAAAGGCCCCTGATCGAAAGTATGACAAAGTCCCCTGATCGAAAGTAAAACAGAGTCCCTGGTCGAGTATGTCAGACTGCCCTAATCGAGTGAAACAAAGTCCCCTGATCGAGTATAACAAAGTCTCCTGATCGAGTATAACAAAGGCCTCTGATCGAGTTTAACAAAGGCCCCTCATCGAGTATAACAAAGTCCCCTGATCGAGTATAACAAAGTCCCTGATCGAGTATAACAAATTCGGGCCTGATCGAAAGTATAACAAAGCCTCATCGAGTATAACAAAGGCCCCTGATCGATATAAACACAGTCCTACGATCGAGTATAACAAAAGTCCCTGGTCGAGTATAACAAAAGCCCCTAATCGAATATAACAAAGGCGTCTGAACGAGTACAAAGGCCCTGATCGAGTATTTCTCTCAAAGTTCCCCTGATCGAGTAGAACAAAGTCCCTCACCGAGTATGCAAAAAGGCCCCTCTCATCGAGTATAACAAAGTCCCATGATCGAGTATAACAAAGTCCCCTGATCGAGTATAACAAAGGCCTTGACGAGGTTAAATGCAAAGTCCCTTGATCGAGCTAACAAAGTCCTCTAATCGAGAATAACAAAGCGCCTGACTGAGTATAACAGCGCCCTTGATCGAGTAAGTAACAAGGGACCCTGATCGAGTATAACAAAGTTCTCCTCATCAGCTTTAACAAAGTCCTCTAATCGAGATTAACAAAGGCCTTTTGATCGAGTTTACCAAAGGCCCGTTCGAGCATAAACAAAAGGCCTCTAAAAGAGTATAACAAAGGCCACTTTTCGAGTATAACAAAGTCCCCTGATCGAAGTATTGAAAGTCCGCCGGACGAGTATACCAGTGCTGCACCTGATCGAGTATGACAAAGTCCCTGATCGAGTATACAAAGGCACCTGATCGAGGCGACAAAGTCCCCTGATCGAGTATAACAGAGTCCTGGTCGGCGGCAACAGGACGCCCCACCGAGGCAAAGTCCCTGATCATATCGCAAAGTCCCCTGATTGGCGGCACAAAGTCCCCTGGATCGAGTAGGTAAACTTGTCCTCATCGGTATAACAAAGGCCCTCATCGAACACTGTAACAAAGTCCCATGATCGCGGCAATAAAAGCCTCATCGATTATAACAAAGTCCTTAATCGGCGGCAACAAAAGTTCTGATCGAGTATAAGAAAGTCCCGCCATTTATGGCACCAAAAGCCCTCATCGAATATACCAAAGCCCCTGACTATATGCAACAATGGTACCGATCGAGTATGACAGTCCCCTGATCGAAATATAACAAAGGCCTCTGATCGGTTTAACATAGGCCTCATCGAGTATAACAAAGTCCCTGATCGAGATGTAACAATGTCCCCTGATCGAGTATAACAAATCTTCGCCTGATCGAGTATGTAACAAAGCCCCTCATCGAATATACAAAAGTCCCTGGATCGAGTATAACAAAACCTCTAAATCAAGTATACAAAAGTCCCCCATCGAGTATACCAAAGTCCTCGATCGAATATACCAGAGTGCCCGCACTATATGTCAAAAGCCTGACCAATACAAAGCCCCTGATCAAGTATAACAAAGGCCCCAGATCATAAACAATGTCCTCATCGAAATATAATAAAGTCCCCTGATCGAGTATAACAAAGGCCCCTGATCGAGTATAACAAAGGCCCTGATCGAAATATAACAAAAGTCCTACATCGAGTATAACAAAACCTTCATCGAATATATAACAAAGTCCCTGATCAAGTATAACAAAGCCCTGATCGAATATACCAAAGTCCCCTAATCGAGTAGAGCAAAGTCCCTCATCGAGTATAACAAAGGCCCCTAATGAAAGTGTATCAAACGCATGATCGAGTATAACAAAGTCCTCTAATCGAATATAAGAAAGTCCCCTGATCGAGTATAACAAAGTTCCCTGATCGAGTATAACAAAGGCCCTCATCAAGTATAACAAAGTCCCATGATCGAGTATAATAGAATCCCCTCATCGTATAACAAAGGCCCGTCATCGAGTATAACAAAGTCCCATGATCGAGTATAACAAAACCCCTATCGAATATCATAACAAAGTCCCTGATCGACTATAACAAAAGTCCCCTGACGAGTAAACAAAGTCCCCTGATCGAGTATAACAAGGTCCCTGATCGAGTATAACAAAGGCCCCTAATCGGGAGCTTTCAACGGAAGGCCCCTCATCGAGTATAACTAAGTCCCCTGGTCGAGTATAATAAAGGCCCTGATCACATAACAAAGGTGCCTGAACGAGTATAACAAAAGGCCCCTGATCGAGTATAACAAAAGTTCCCGGATCGTATATAACAAAGTCCCCTGATCGAGTATAACAAAAGTCCCCTGATCGAGAATAACAAAGTCCTGACTCGAGTATAACAAAACCCCCTGATCAAAGTATAACAAAGGGCCCCTGATCGAGTACACATGACAAAGACTCCGGTCGATTATAACAAGTCCCCTGATCGAGTATAACAAAGGCCCCCTGATCGAGTATAAATGTTACCCCTCATCGAGAGTACAAAGCCCCTGGATAGAGTAGAACAAAGTCCCCATCTAGTATAACAAAGGCCCCTCATCGAGTATAACAAAGTCCCATTATTGATGGCAACAAAGTCCCGTGATCGAGTATAAAAAGGCCTCTGATCGAGGTTAACAAAGTCCCCTGATCGAGTATAAACAAAGTCCTCACCGAGTATATAACAAAGTCCCCTGACGGTACAACAAAGTCCCTGATCGAGTATAACAAAACTCCCCCTGGTCGAGGAAACAAAGTCCTCTGATCAGTATACAGCTACCTCGACTTAGCATATAAGAAAAGTCCTATGACTGTATAACAAAGTCTTTTCATCGAATATAACAAAGCTCCTGATCGAGTATAACAAAGTCCCCTGATCGAGTAGAACAAAGTCCCTCATCGAAAGTATAACAAAGGCCCTCATCTATATAACAAAGTCCCATGACCAAGTATAACAAAGTCCCCTCATCGAATATAACAAAGTCCCCTGATCGAGTATACAAAGCTTCACCTGGATCGCATGCATGTCATGGAGTCCCTCACGAGTATACCAGCGCCCCTTTACTATGGCAACAAAGTCCCATATCGAGTATACCAAAGTCCATCGAATATACCGTGTCCTTTATCGAATATGTTAAAGTCCTGACTGAGTAAACAAAAAGTCCCTGATCGAGTATACCAATGGTACCGATCGAGTATGACAAAGTCCCTGATTGAAAGTATGGAACAGACCCTCATTGAGTATACAACCCACCGAGTGTAACAAAGTCCCCATCGAGTATAACAAAGTCCCCTGATCGAATATAACAAAGTCCCCTGATTGAGTATAACAAAGGCCCCTGATCGAGTTTAACAAAGCCCCCTGATCGGTATACGTTCCCTGGTCGAGTATAACAAAGGCCCCTTGATCGAATATACCAGAGGCGCGAACGAGTATAACAAAGTCCCCTGTGGATCGAGAATAACAAAGTCCCCTGATCGAGTATAACAAACCCTGGATCAAGTATAACAAAGGCCCCTGGATCGAGTATGACAAAGACTCCCGGTCGATTATAACAAAGTCACCTGATCGGCGGCAACAAGGCCCCTTGACTCATATAACAAAGGCCCCTCATCGAGTATAAATAAAAGTCCCCTGATAGAGTAGAACAAAGCCCTCATCGAGTATAACAAAGGCCCCTCATCGAGTATGCGCAACAAAGTCCATTATCGAGTATAACAAAGTCCCTGATCGAGTATAAAAAGGCCTCTGATCGAGGTTAACAAAGTCCCCTTGATCGAGTATATAACAAAATCCTTCATCACCGAGTAACAAAGTCCCCTGATCGAGTATGCAAAGTCCCCTGATCGAGTATAACAAACTCCCCTGGTCGAGGAAACAAAGTCCCCTGATCGAGTATAACAGCGCCTTCTACTCCAGCATAAGAAAGTCCCATGATCGAGTATAACAAAGTCTTTCATCGAATATAACAAAGTTCTGATCGAGTATAACAAAGTCCCCTAATCGAGTAGAACAAAGTCCCTCATCGAGTATAACAAAGGCCCCTCATCGAGTATAACAAAGTCCCATGATCGAGTATAACAAAGTCCCCTCATCGGTCATAACAAAGTCCCCTGATCGAGTATATAACAAAAGCCGTACCTTTGATCGAGGCAACAGAGTCCCTCATCGAGTATAACAGCGCCCCTCATCGAGTATAACAAAGTCCCACGATCGTTATAACAAAGTCTTTCATCGAATATAACAAAAGTCCCCTTATCGAATATAACAAAGTCCCTGATCGAGTACAAACAAAAGTCCCCGATCGAGTATAACAATGGCACTCGATCGAGTATGACAAAGTCCCCTGATCGAGTATATAACAGAGTCCCTGGTCGAGTATAACAAACTGCCCCACCGAGTGTAACAAAGTCCCCTGATCGAGCATAACAAAGTCCCTCACTATGTATATAACAAAGTCCCCTATCGAATATAACAAAGTCCCTGATTGAGTATAACAAAGGCCCCTGGATCGAGTTTTCAACAGCCCTAGATCGAGTATAACAAAGTCCCTGGTCGGTATACAAAGGCCCCTGATCAACATAACAGAGGCGCCTGAACGAGTAAACAAAGTCCCCTCATCGAATATAACAAAGTCCCCTGATCGAGTATAACAAAAGTCCCCTGATCGAGTATAACAAAGTCCCCTCAATTGAGTATATAACAGCGTCTCCCTGATCGAGTTTAACAAAAGCCCTGATCGAGTATAACAAAGTCCCTGGTCGATATACCAAAAGGCCCTGGATCGAATATAAATTAAAAGGCGCCTGAACGAGTATAACAAAGGCCCCTGATCGAGTATAACAAAATTCTGATCGAAAGTATAACAAAGTCTCCTGGATCGAATATAACAAAGTCCCCTGATCGGTGAATAACAAAGTCCCCTGATCGAGTATAACAAAGGCCCTTAATTTATATAACAAAGTCCCCTAATCGAATATAACAAAGTCCCTGATCGAGTATATGTTAAAAGCCTCCCCGCAACTGAGGTATAAAAAGTCCCCTACCTAGTATAACAAAGGCCCTCATCGAGTGTAACAAAGTCCCATAATCGAGTATATAAAAGTCCCACCAAACATAAGAAAGTCCCCTGGATCAGAGTATAACAAAGTCCCTCATTGAATATAACAAAGTCCCCTGATCGAGTCCAAAAGTCCCCTGATCGAGTATAACAAAGTCCCCTGATCGAGTATAAATAAAGGCCCCTCATCGAAAGTATAAATAAAAGTCCAAGATTTGCATAACAAAGTCCCTGATCAGGATATAACAAAGGCCTCTGATCGAGGTTAACAAAGTCCCCTGATCGAGTATAACAAAGTCCCCACCGAGTATAACAAAGGCCCCTGATCGAGTTTAACAAAAGCCCCTGATCGAGTATAACAAAGTCCCTACGGGTATAACAAAGGCCCCTGATCGAATATAACTAAAACAAAGTCCCCATCGAATATAACAAAGTCCTCATCGAAAGTATAACAAAAGTCCCCTGATCGAGTATAATAAAGGCCCCTGATTGAGTATAACAAAGGCCCTGATCGAGTTTAATAAAAGCCCCTGATCGAGTATAACAAAGTCCCCTGGTCGAGTATAACAAAGGCCCCTGATCGAATATAACAAAGGCGCCTGAACGAGTATAACAAACGCCCCTGATCGAATATAACAAAGTTCCCTGATCGAGTATAACAAAGCCCCTGGATCGAATATAACAAAGTCCCCCTGATCGAGAATAACAAAGTCCCATGATCGAGTATAACAAAGACCCCTGGTCGAGTATAACAAAGGCCCCTGATCGAGTATAACAAAGGCCCCTGATCGAGTATAACAAAGTCCGATGATCGAGTATAACAAAGTCCCCTCATCGAATATAACAAAGTCCCCTGATCGAGAATAACAAAGTCCCCTAATCGAGTAGAGCAAAGTCCCCTCATCGAGTGTAACAAAGTCCCATGATCGAGTATAACAAAGTCCCCTCATCGAGTATATAACAAAGGTCTCTCATCGAGTGTAACAGTCCCATGATCGAGTATAACAAAGGCACCTGATCGAGTATGACAAAGTCCCCTGATCGAGTATAACAGAGTCCCCTGGTCGAGTATAACAGACAGCCCTAATCGAGTGTAACAAAGTCCCCTGATCGAGTATAACAAAGTCCCCCTATCGAGTATAACAAAGGCCTCTGATCGAGTTTAACAAAGGCCCTTGATCGAGTATTTCAAAGTTCCCTGATCGAGTATAACAAAGTCCCCTGATCGAGTATGTCAAAGGCCTCTGATCGAGTTTAACAAAGTCCCCTGATCGAGTATAACAAAGTCCCCTCACCGAGTATAACAAAGTCCCCTGATCGAGTATAACAAAGTCCCCTGATCGAGTATAACAAACTCCCCTGGTCGAGGATAACAAAGTCCCCTGATCGAATATAACAAAGTCCCCTGATCGAGTATAACAAAGTCCCCTGATCGAGTAGAACAAAGTCCCCTCATCGAGAATAACAAACGCCCCTCATCGAGTAAAACAAAGTCCCATGATCGAGTATAACAAAGTCCCCTCATCGAATATAACAAAGTCCCCTGATCGAGTATAACAAAGTTCCCTGATCGAGTATAACAGAGTCCCATCATCGAGTATAACAAAGGCCCCTCATCGAGTATAACAAAGTCCCATGATCGAGTATAACAAAGTCCCCTCATCGAATATACCAAAGTCCCCTGATCGAGTATAACAAAGTCCCCTGATCGAGTATAACAGAGTCCCCTCATCCAGTATAACAACGGCCCCTCATCGAGTATAACAAACTCCCATGATCGAGTATAACAAAGTCCCCTTATCGAGTATAACAACGTCCCCCTGATCGAGTATAACAAAGCCCCCTGATCAAGTATAACAAAGGCCCCTGATCGAGTATAACAAAGACTCCTGGTCGATTATAACAAAGTCCCCTGATCGAGTATAACAAAGGCCCCTGATCGAGTATAAAGAAGGCCCCTGATCGAGTATAAAATGGCCACTGATCGAGTATAACAAACTCCCCTGATCGAGTATAACAAAGTCTCCTCATCGAGTTTAACAAAGTCCTCTAATCGAGAATAACAAAGCCCTTTGATCGAGTTTAACAAAGGCCCCTATTCGAGTATAACAAAGGCCTCTAAAAGAGTATAACAAAGGCCACTTTTCATGTACAACAAAGTCCCCTGATCGAGTATAACAAAGGCCCCTGATCGAGTATAACAAAGTCCCCTGATCGAGTATAACAGAGTCCCCTCCTCGAGTATAACAGACTGCCCTAATCGAGTGTAACAAAGTCCCCTGATCGAGTATAACAAAGTCCCCTGATCGAGTATAACAAAGGCCTCTAATCGAGTTTAACAAAGGCCCCTCATCGAGTATAACAAAGTCCCCTGGTTGAGTATAACAAAGTCCCCTGATCGAGTATAACAAAGTTCCCTGATCGAATATAACAAAGGCCCCTGATCGAGTATAACAAAGGCCCCTGATCGAGTATAACAAAGTCCAATGATCGAGTATAACAAAGTCCCCTCATCGAATATAACAAAGTCCCCTGATCGAGTATAACAAAAGTTCCCTGATCGAATATAACAAAGGCCCCTGATCGAGTATAACAAAGGCCCCTGATCGAGTATAACAAAGTCCAATGATCGAGTATAACAAAGTCCCCTCATCGACTGTAACAAAGTCCCCTGATCGAGTATAACAAAGTCCCCTGATCGAGTAGAACAAAGTCCCCTGATCGAGTATAACAAAGGCCCCTCATCGAGTGTAACAAAGTCCCATGATCGAGTATAACAAAGTCCCCTCATCGAATATAACAAAGTCCCTTGATCGAGTATAACAAAGTTCCCTGATCGAGTATAACAAAGGCCCCTGATCGAGTATAACAAAGGCCCCTGATCGAGTATAACAAAGTTCCATGATCAAGTATAACAAAGTCCCCTCATCGAATATAACAAAGTCACCCTGATCGAGTATAACAAAGGCCCCTGATCGAGTATAACAAAGTCCAATGATCGAGTATAAAAAAGTCCCCTCATCTAATATAACAAAGTCCCCTGATCGAGTATAACAAAGTCCCCTGATCGAGTAGAACAAAGTCCCCTGATCGAGTATAACAAAGTCCCCTGATCGAGTATAACAGAGTCCCCTCCTCGAGTATAACAGACTGCCCTAATCGAGTGTAACAAAGTCCCCTGATCGAGTATAACAAAGTCCCCTGATCGAGTATAACAAAGGCCTCTCATCGAGTTTAACAAAGGCCCCTCATCGAGTA